>NC_060071.1:91610984-91914014 GCF_922984935.1 Meles meles | reverse complement strand
TTAAGGACTGTGCACACCCAGAGAACACAGAAAATCCAAAACTTTAGTTGTTTATGAAGCAAAGATAAGTCAGTACAGATAAGTTATTGGGATAACATGAATATTTTCATAATATTGGTCTTAAAGCATAACCTTGATGACACCCATGGTGCTTCTTTTTGACTTAAACAGTGTTTTTAAAGACTAAAACACCTTATAAATAGATTACATATTTGAAATGTATTAGGGTCATGTCATGGATTCATTATGCCCTTATCTACTCCTAGCCATGTAGATCTCTCCTCTTCACTGTGAGAGAACAGAATGATCTCCTATCAGTGTACTCCCGTGTGAAGCCCACTCAGGGCCCACCAGACTATGACAACCAAGGGGCTGAGGTAGCAGAGCTTCATGTAGGATTCAGGGAAAAAGTGTATCTGTTTTTTATTATTGCTTTGAGTCTGAGATTATAAAGAGTGCCAGTAATAAAATGTTTGTCCCTAATGAGGCTGACTGCACTGCCCCCTCCATCTTGGTGTACCACAGCTTCAGGGCACTGGGAACAAACCCAATGGCATGCAAGGGGAGAAGGGGTGGGAATTTTGACCTGGGTAATTACATTTGCTTCTCTGCTAATCTTCAGACTAGCATGTAGAATATCCATGAAAATGAACTAAATAGTAAATAGTACTAATATGAGAAATAATTAAGATTTTCTGCTATAGGTTAAATGTTAATGAAAAGAGTAAATTATAACTAAAAACCTTTCCTGTATACAATAGAAAATTAGATTTAAAACAGTGGAGGGGAATCTGGTGGCTATAGACCTTTAGCTCCCCATTAAAATAAAGAAAACAGGGCACCTGGGTGGCTCAGTCAGTTAAGTGTCTGACTTTGGCTCGGGTCATGATCTGAGGGTCCTGGGATTGAGGCCTGCATCAGGCTCCACGCTCAGTGGAGAATTTGCTTGTCCCTCTTCCTCTCTCTTTCTACCCTTCCCCCTGCTCTTGCTCTCTCTCAAATAAGTAAATAAGATATTTAAAAAGACATATGGAAAACAATCACTTGAATAGTATTAACAAAAATATATCTAGAAATAAATTTTATCCCAAATGCCTGAGATCTATATGAAGAAAAACTATAAAAATACTGAATTACAAAAAAAAAAAAAAAGACTGGAATAAATGATGGGGCATACCATGTACCTTTTTTGGGGGGCATACCCTATTCTTTGTTGAAAAGATATTTCTTTTCTTTGAGTCTATTGGTATAATACAATTTCAATGAGAGTCCAATAGAATTTAAAATAGTTCTTTTTAGTTTGATCTTGGACATGATAGTAACCTCTTTGGACTTTAGTACAAGATAAAAGTGATCAATGTTTCTTGAAGACATTTTGGAGATATGAATAATAGCCTTAAAATGCTCATGTATCTTAACCCAGTAATTTCACTTGTAAGATTTTGTACTAGATAAGTAATTGGGAGAGGACTATAAATCTCCTGTTTAAGAATGTTTGTTAAAGTTTTACTAAAAGAATGAAATTGGCAAAAAACAAATGCTTAAGTACATTTTGGCATAAACACAAAGTGAAGTATTATGTAGTAGTATTTCAAATGCTAATTAATGAAATTAATGGAAAACAAGTATAAGTTACATAATCATTTCCATTAAAATGCACACACACATATACAAAGAACATCTGTAAGTGAAGAAATTATATGGAAATGTTTCTAGTAGCTATCTCAGGATGGTGATATTAAAAAAGTGTGGGTTTGAATTTCACTTTGCCAGCTGTGAGGTCCTGGCTTAAGTGGTGCTATTATGTCGGTCTTCGTTTCCTCCTATGTTAAGTGACGAAAATAGCAATAACATCTCTGCGAAGGTTGAAATAGTTCATATATGCAAAACATTTAGCTTAGCATTTACCAAGTGTTGAATAAACGGTGTTTATTATCAATAATATTATAGGTTTCTCTATATATTTTTTAAAGATTTTATCATTTATTTATTTTAGAGATAGAAAAAGAGAGTGCATGTGTGCTTGCACATGTCAGGGGAGGGGCAGAGGGAGAAGCAGTCTCTGTGTTGAGCAGAGAGCCCCATGTGGGGCTCAATCCCAGGACCCTGCAATCACAGCCTGAGCTGAAACCAGGAGTCAGTGCTTAACTAACTAAGCCACCCAAGTGCCCCTATAGATTTCTATATTTTAAAAATCTATTTTATTATTTAAAAAATTAAGATATATTTGACATACAGCATTGTGTAAGTTTAAGGTGTGCAGTGTATTCATTTGATGCATTTATATATACAATATGATTAACACTGTAGTGTCAGTTAACACCTCTATCATATGACTCAATTATTTCATTCTGTGGCAAGAACATTTAAGATCATGCCATTTGCGACGACGTGGATGGAACTAGAGCGTATCATGCTTAGTGAAATAAGTCAATTGGAGAAAGACAACCATCATATGATCTCCCTGATGTGAGGACATGGAGAAGCAACATGGGGGGGTAGGGGGATAGAAGAAGAATAAATGAAACAAGATGGGATTGGGAGGGAGACAAACCATAAATGACTCTTAATCTCACAAAACAAACTGGGGGTTGCTGGGGGGAGGTGGGATTGGGAGAGGGGGAGGGGGCTATGGACATTGGGGAGGGTATGTGCTATCGTGAGTGCTGTGAAGTGTGTAAACCTGGCGATTCACAGACCTGTACCCCTGGGGATAAAAATACATTATATGTTTATTAAAAAAAAAAATTTGGAAGGGGAGGCGAACCATAAGAGACTATGGACTCTGAAAAACAACCTGAGGGTTTTGAAGGGTCAGGGGTGGGAGGTTGGGGGAACAGGTGGTGGGTAATGGGGAGGGCACGTTTTGCATGGAGCACTGGGTGTTGTGCAAAAAGAATGAATACTGTTACGCTGAAAAAATAAATAAAATGGAAAAAAAATTAAAAAAAAAACATGGCCACACAAAAACCTGCAAAAAAAAAAAAAAAAGATCTAGTCTCTTAGCAACTTTGGAGTATTATGATACAGTATTATTGACTGTAATCATGATGCTGTGCATTAAATCCCCAGAACTTACTAATTTTCTTTTTTTTTTTTTTTGAGTTTTATTTATTTTAGAGAGAGAGATGGGGGTTGCAGAGAGAGATAGAGAGAGGAAGAGAGTTCTAAGCAGATTCCATGCTGAACACAGAGCCCGGCATGGGACTCAATCACATGACCCTGAGATCACAACCTGAGCTGAAACCAAGAGTTGGTCACTTAACTGGCTATGCCAGTCAGGTGCACCAAGAACTTCCTCATTTTCTAGCTGCAAGTCTGTACCCTTTGACCAACATCTCCCCATTACTCCCCACTCCCTAGTGCCTGGTAACCGCCATTCTATTCTCTGTTTCTAAGAGTTTGGCTTTTTTAGATTCCACAAATACATGAGATCATAGAATATTACCTTTTCCTGTCTGAATTATTTCATTTAGCATACTGCCTTCAAGATCTGTCCATGTTGCCACATTTCAACATTGCAGATAAATTAATTTCATGGTCAGAAACAGATGATGAACATTTGACATTGAAAAAGAGGACATCACAAAGTTGAGGCAAAATGAAAACCAATTGCAAGAAGCACTGTGAAATGAGCAGAGAACACAAAATATACCCCATGAAGTAGTAGCTTTAAGTAGACCAATTTCACAAGGAAATAATATTTATTGAATTACTTTTCTGTGCTGTGGGTATTATGTATGTATAATTCATTTAGTTCTTGATATCAACCTGTGTGAAATGTTCTATTCTTAATATCATTTTACGGACAAGGAAACTGAGGTACAGAAATTTTAGTGCGTCCAAGGATGTAGAGCTAGTCAGCAGCAGAACTGGGCTATGAAGCAGACTATGTATCAGTTTAACCACTCTATCAGTCCAACCACTATACAGACTACTTTCTCAAGGATGAACTGCAGGAGTCATGTAAGAAAAAAGCAGATGAATTGCTTAGGTTAAGCAGAATTCTTGATGTTGAGAGAAGAAATACATTTCCCCTGAATGGGCTCATGAAGATGACACTGTTCCGTTTCATGATGAACATCCTCAAAACTGACAAATACTGACATATACTGACAAATTTCAAAGGACTGTTTATTATAGCATCCCTTAATGTGAACCTGACCTCGCACAATTCACTAAAACCCTTTTTGTCTTAGAAGAGCCGATACGTGGAGAGTGGACTAGACTGGTTGATGGAAGGGACACTGGCACACTAAAAAAATCATTGAAATCATTCTCTTTTCTACTGAAAAATCTTCAAAATAACTTACAGTAATCAAAGAATGGAGGCTTTGCCATAAACTTGAAAATCAAACAGGACTTTAAAGGGGTAAGATATTTCATAAGACACAGGAATAAGACCACAATTAGTTTCTACTATTCTTCAACTGTTTTGTTCTGAAAAAGATTCAAAATGTAAGATGTTGACTGAAAACACTTACAAAAGATTGCATGTGTTTGTGAAATTAGAAATGACCTTGTTGGTTTGCAATTCGAAAAAGGGTATTCATTAATTTGGCATAGCATACTGAATAATTCAAGTCATATAGAGAGTTTTGGTCTCTGTTCTAAGTTGTCACTTTCCAGAAGCAGACCTTGAGAGGGAATTTGGATGCAAGATGTGAAAGGAATGGGGATGCAGCCGGATTCCCCACGGTGGCACAACGCAGCCTGACATTTACACACATGCCTTGTTCAATTACTGGGTGTGAGCTGCCCTGGGAAGGGGGTGATCTGGGAAGAAGCTGGTCTCCTCAGGTGGGGCTGATCCTGAGGGAGCTGGCACTTGTGGCTGTCTGCTGACTTCATTTCCCACAGCTGGGCATCAAGTCTTCCTTTAAAGGGGATCTGAGCAATGCATTTCCATCTACATACACATATGATAAGTAGGTTTCTAGAATATTTAAAGAGGGGGCACCTGGGTGGCTCAGTGGTTAAGCCGCTGCCTTTGGCTCAGGTCATGATCTCAGGGTCCTGGGATCCAGCCCTGCATTGGGCTCTCTGCTCAGCAGGGAGCCTGCTTCCTTCCCCTCTCTCTGCCTGCCTCTCTGCCTACTTGTGATCTCTCTCTGTCAAATACATTAAAAAAAAAATCTTTACAATATTTAAAGAGAAAATGTAGTGTTAGATTTTTGCATAAGTTTTGAACCTGAGGTAGGAAGTAACCTTGGACATTTGGGCCTTATTATTCCTGTTTTATAACTGTAGCCAATGATCTCTTTCTTTGATCTCTGGACATGTATCCAAACTGAATGAAGATTTTTCCTTCTTGTAGCTACCTAGAAGTATGTGGTTGATTTCCAGATGTGATTGGCAGGTGTCTTAGTCTTCTTGGGCTGCCATAACAAAATGCTATGGATTGAGTGGCTTACCATAAACTTATGTCTTACATTTCTGAAGGCTAGGAAGTCCCAGGTCAAGTTTTGATGAGGTAGTCTCCATTCTGAGAGTTCTTCTCTTGTTTTGTATGTAGCCACCTTATCTTGCTGTGTGCTTACATTGCCTTTTCTCAAAGTGTATGCATGAGAGTGAGAGGGAGAAAGTGAGAGAGAGAAAGATAGCTCCCTTCCTCTTTTTATAAGGCTACCAGTCATATTGAACTAGGACCCCACCTTTATGAACTCATTTAACCTTAATCACCTCCTAAAGACTTTATCTCCAAGTACAGTCACAGTGGAGGTTAGGGCTTCGACATATGAATGTAGAAGAGACACAATTCAGTCCATAATGGTTGGTGAGCAATAGAAGAACAATGCTTAGAACAGAGGTAAACAAACTATAGTCCATGGACCAAAGTCAGCTGATAGCCCATTTTGTATGGCCCACAACTTAGAATGATTTTTATATTTCTAAAGGATTTAAACAAACAAAATCCCAAAGAATAGTGTGTGACAGGCACTGTATATGGCTCACAAAGCCTAAAATATTTGCTGTCTCGTTCTTTACAGAAAGTTTGCCAATCCCTAGCCTAGAATCATGACCAGACTTACTTTCATATAAACATTCTGAAGGCAATTTCTGCAGCTTAAAAAATGAGAACTAGAAACTATTTTTATTGTATTCCTTAGAAGAAAGGGATTAATCTATACATCAGTTGAACAGGAAATATTTCCTAAGGACAATCAGAGTGAGAGAAGCCTTTTGAATTGGTTTTCTAGTCACTTAGGGCTTTTTGTTCTCTCTGCCCTGGAAAGTGATGCCACATACATTCAATTAACAATGTGATAGAGACGACTTGGAAAGGCTGGTTAGGGTGAGTGCCCAAACCAAGTTAGGTTCCTAGGAGATTGATAATAATGAGTGACAGGAATGCCAAGGAATGATGGAAGTTTAGATAAAACTAGTGGTGGAGAGAGTAAGTGGTAGTAGGAGGGAGAAGGTGACCACAAGAAAAGAAGGAGGCCCTGTGATGAGTTTGATTGTGCTGCAGCTGATAGATAACTTTAGAAACCCAGATATTTCTTAGTGCTTTGGGATGGACTGTTTTTTTTTTAAATTTTATTTATTTATTTGACAGACAGAAATCACAAGTAGGCAGAGAGGCAGGCAGAGAGAGAGGAGGAAGCAGGCTCCCTGCAGAGCAGAGAGCCCGATGTGGGGCTCGATCCCAGGACTCTGGGATCATGACCTGAGCTGAAGGCAGAGGCTTTAACCCACTGAGCCACCCAGGCGCCCCTAGGATGGACTGTTTTGGTGCAATTTTACTTTGTTCCTTTGAGTCAGTCAGAGGTTACTGGAAATTTATAGGCCATTCACATTCAAAAGGCTTTACTTTATTGGCCCCAAATGGTCAGTGCTACACCAGTCTTCAGGATGCGCAGATGTGCAGTCTCTAACATCTTGCTATCCTAGAAGCAATGAATAAATATTTAAGTGATAATTGGGATTCTCTAATAAAGAAAAACAGTAACAGTTCATACGATAATGTAAGACTGCTGGTATACTTGTAGATCGGGCCATGAAATCAAGGTGAGTTCACCTACAAATTCAAGGCATACTCAACAAAGGCATAACTTCAGATCTTGTGTGTTTCAAATACATGTCTTTAAAATTTTTCAATTATAATTCCTATTTCTCTTTAGGCCATTAAAGCAACCAGGAACTTAAGACCATGACTACAACTTAGCTGAACAAGAACCTCAGTCCTGTAGAAATGTTTTTCTTCATGGTAGAATGACGCTGTTATAGCTTTGAGTTTCATACCAGTTTCACAGAACTTCAACTTATTTAAGCAGAAAGGATCCTGCTGAAATCCCCGTTGCCTGACAACCCCCTAAGTACATGCTGAGTATTGACTGTTACTTTAGAGAGAACTCCTTTCTTGATCATTTGGTTCAGTGACCTATGTTATAATTTTTTTCTCTTCTCATGCCTTATTACCTATTTAAAATCCTTTCATTAGAACAGAGAATTGTATACATTTTGTTCTTGGATTTTTACTCAGCAAGACTCACTGTTTTCTCCTAGAGAAAATTTCACATAAAGGAAAATGAAAATGAGCATGGTAAGATTTATTTATAAACCGATTTTTTTTTTAAACCAGTTGGAGTGTAAGGGCATTCACACAAAACATACACATTTATACATTAGCTATGTGAAAGTGAAGGTGCCAGGAAAGAAGCTAGCATAAGCTATCAACATAGGAGAAAATGTACTGAATATTAAAGGTCACCTGGCTGCCTGAGGAGTTGTATAGAAAAGGTCAGCTCCTTTAAGAAGTAGAATGTAGAAGTACTTCTGGTTGTCTAGATGTTTCACCTTTATATCCTCTACAAGGATGGCAGGTAGTAGACAAGTTTAAAGTTAAAGACAAAATATATATTGAATGTTTTGCCAGAAGAACAAACTTATCCCTAGCTTGTTGAACAAAATAGGGCTGGAAAGAGCTTTAATAACTGGGTACGGACTACCATGGCGAGAAAGGAAGGTTCGGTGCTCACAGTCGATACTGTCATGCATCGTCAGTTGTTTTCTTACAACAAAAGGAAATGACAGGTTATGAGTTCAAAATTCACGGGCAATTAAGGGTTTATCATTAGCAGAAACGTCTGGCCAGGAGTTTTGGTTTATAAAATTAGACTATAATTTAAAAATATTGTATCTTGTGTTGGCTCAGATAAATTTTTCGTTAGGTTTTTCCTTTTCTTGTGTAGGCACTTTTCAATTGTTCATGATACTGGGGTCAAGGAAAACATGGGAAACAAATCCAAAGATGGGAATGTTTTAGTCCTTAATAGGCCCCATTAATCCTGTACCGTCCAGCATTGACCTGTGACCCTCACCTGATGACACCTGGTGTTTCATTTCAGCATTAACCTGTGACCCTCACGTGGTGAAACACCTGGTATTTCATTTCTTTTTGACTTCTTTGTTCATTTCCTGTTAAGGATTCTGGTGGATAACAAAATAGCCAGAAGAGTAGGGACAGACGGCCTGGATGATTATCAACTAACTGGGTAAAGAGCCCTTGCAAATAAGAATTTACTGTGCAGCGAAATACTGCATTTTAAATACTGACTACACATTTTTAAGTTACAGTGTAGTTCTAGAGCCTAACTCAGTCTCTGTTTTCTCTAGCAAGTTTGTACTTGGACAATATAAACTCTTAGTTCTATCCAAGGGGACGCTATCATTTCAAACCATACAGTACATTTCATGAAAGTACAGATTAATTTTAGAAAAGGGAAATAACCAGTGCCATTTTCCTCCTCTTTCAGTGGGGGAATATTTATTAAGGTATCTTCTATTTATAATTCACTGTCTACAAAAGAGTAAACAATGTTTTAATGTCTATCAACATGCAGAAGAGTATTTGCCAGACCCTGCATAGGTTTTGTATGTGTTTTCATGCATTTAACAAGAAAGGAAGGACTCCTCCCCCTCAGATTGCTAGAACTGACACACAAATTCAGTAAAGTCACAGGATAAAAATCAATGTACATAAATCTATTGCATATATTAACATTGGGGGTATGTGCCCATTAAAACCAGCATGTTTATATCCTTTGGATATATACCTAGTGGTGCAATTGCTAGATCTTAGGGTTTTTCTATTTTTAACTTTTTGAGAAACCTCCATACTGTTTTCCAGAGTGGCTGCACCAGTGTGCATTCCCACCAACAGTCTAAAAGGGTTCCCCTTTCTCTGCATCCTCATCAACACGCGTTGTTTTCTGACTTGTTAATTTTAGCCATTCTGACAGGTGAGTGGTAGTATCTCATTTTGGTTGTGATTTGTATTTCCTTAATGATAAGTGATGTTGAGCATCTTTTCATGTATCTCTTGGCCATCTGTATGTCTTCTTTGGAAAAGTGTCTATTCATGGGAAGAACAAATATTGTTAAAGTGTCTATTCTACCCAATCTATACATTTAACGCAATCCTTATCAAAATACCAATAGCATTTTTCACAGAGCTAGAACAAACAATCCTAAAATTTGTATAGAACTGTAGAAGACTCTGAATAGCCAAAGCAATCTTTTTAAAAACGATTTTATTTATTTATTTGAGAGAGAGAGAGAGATTGAGAGAACAAGCAGGGGGAGGCGCAGATAGCGAGGGAAAAGCAGACCCCCTGCTAAGCAGGGAGCCTGATTCAGGGCTGAATCCCAGAACCCTGTGATCATGATGTAAGCCAAAGATAGATGATTAACTGACTGATTCACCTAGATGCCCCTAGCCAAAGCAATCTTGAAAAAGAAAAGCAAAGCTGGAAGCATCACAGTTCCAGACTCTAGTTATATTACAAATCTGTAGTGATCAAAACAGTATGATCCTGGCACAGAAACAGACACATAGATCAATGGAACAGAATAGAAAGCCCAGAAGTAGATGCACAACTGTATGGTAAACTAATCTTCAGCACAGCAGGAAAGAATATCTAATGGAGAAAAGACAGTCTCTTCAACAAATAGTGTTGGGAAAACTGGATAGCAAAATGCAGAAGAACGAAACTGTCCCACTTTCTCAAACCATACACAAAAATAAATTCAAAATGGGTGAAAGACCTAAATGTGAGATAGGAAATAACAAAATCCTAGAGGAGAACACAGGCAGTAACCTCTTTGACATCAGCTATAACAGCTTCTCGCTAGATATGCCATCTGAGGCAAGGGAGACAATAGCAAAAAGAAAATATTAGGACTTTGTCAAGATAAAAGCTCCTGCACAGTGAAAGAAATAATCAACAAAACTGAAAGGTGACCTTTAAAATGGGAGAAGATATTTGCAAGTGACATATCTGATAAAGGGTTAGTATCCAAAATATATAATGAACTTAACAAATTCAACACCCGAAAAGCAACCCAGTTAAAAACTGGACAGAACACCTGAATAGGTATTTTTCCAAAGAAGACATACAGATGGCTAGGAGACACATGAAAAGATGCTCAACATCACTCATCATCAGGGAAACGCAAATCAAAACCACAATGAGCTATCACTTCACACCTGTCAGAATGACTAAAATTAACAACTCAGGAAACAACAATTGTCCATGAGGATGCAGAGAGAGGGGAATCCTCTTACACAGTTGGTGGGAATGCACACTGGTGCAGCCACTCTGGAAAACAGTATGGAGGTTCCTCAAAAAGTTAAAAATAGAACTACCCTAAGATCTAGCAATTGCACTACTAGGTCATCACCCAAAGAATGCAAAAATACTAATTCAAAGGAATATATGCACCATTACTCAGACATCAAAAAGAATGAAATCCTGCCATTTGCAATAATGTGGTTGGAGCTAGGAAGTATTATGCTAAGTGAAATAAGTTGGTTAGAGAAAAACAAATACCATGTGATTTCACTCATATGTGGAATTTAAGAAACAAAAGAAATGAATAAAGGGGGAAACAGAGAGAGGCAAACCAAAAGATAGTTCTTAACTATAGAGAACAAACTGATTACCAGAGAGCAGGGTGTAGGAGGGATGGATTAAATAAGGACGGCGATTAAAGAGTGCACTTTTTGTGATGAGCACTGAGTATTGTATAGAAGTGTTGAATCACTAAATTGTACACCTAAAACTAATATTGCACTGCATGTTAACTAACTGGAATTAGGTAAAAACCTAAAAAAATAAAGGCAAATAAGCACAGTAAAGGAAAAAAAGTTACTGCTACAGCCAAAGGAAATACTAGAAAAGGAAACTGATTATTCTATCTAAATCTTTGTGGAATTTAAACATGTAGCTTAACTATAAAATGATTAAAATGAAATATTCTGGCAGCCCTAATTAAGAAATATTACTTGGTAGTAAGGTTTATTATTTAGTATTAGTATTACCTTTTAGAGTAGTTAGTTCTAGACTGTTCAGCATGACATTTAAGATCCAAAGATCTATCATTCCTATCTTTTCAAGACCATGAGCAAATGCCTGCTGCTGTCTCCATATGAGTTTTATCAACTTCAGTCGATATTCTGCTGGAAGTGGCTTCTAGGATTCTTGGTCCTTAGCATACAGAGCAGTGCACCAGCTGAATGATTGCTGTGTTCTTGATCTAGCTGATTTGAAGCTTATTGTTGGATGAAAAGCTGCACTGGATGAACGCCTATGTTTGTAGCTGCTCCTACCTATTTTGGTACTATTGTAATAATGAATTCTGGGTCCTTTTGAGCTGATATCTCTAAGATTTGACTGTAGTAAACCAGATGTAAGTCTACTAAACTTGACTTCTACTTTCTGATGATATAGCTAAACTGCCTATTAGATTGTCCATTTGTTATTACCCTGCAAAATAATTATACTTGCCCTAACACCAGAAGTATTTTCTGCATTAACTATGGCTGTCAAAACTTTATAATAAAGATAAAAAGGAGAGATGAATGAATATAACTTCTCACATCTTTAAGCCTGAATGACATCTACTGAACCTATTCTTCCATTTTAAGAATTGAGAAGGGGAATTCAACTGCTACAAGCTGATAGTAATACTCCCTCAAAATTTGTAATCCTTGGCACTTGCTACTAAAGGATCAAGGACATTTCAATTGGTATTATTTTAGTTTGTAAATTAAAGAGGAAGTAACATAGGATTTTTGCCCCTAGGCTTTTAATGTTTCTTTCAAAAACAATATGCAGAGGCGCCTGGGTGGGTTCAGTGGTTTAAGCCTCTGCCTTCAGCTCGGGTCATGATCTCAGGGTCCTGGGATCGAGCCCCGCATTGGGCTCTCTGCTCAGTCTCTGCCTGCCTCTCTGCCTACTTGTGATCTCTCTCTCTGTCAAATAAATAAATAAATTCTTTATTAAAAAAAAACAATATGCAAAATAGAAAGGATAGTAAAATGCACATCCCCATGCACACCTCGTCCAATTAAAATAATATTAAGCCCACAGATGAGTTTGTTTCTCCCATGCTGGGTTATTTTAAAGCAAGTTCCATATATACATTAATTTCATTTTTTAAGTATTATGGTATGTATACCTAAAAACCCCTTCCTATTTTATATTGAAAGGGAGTGACAGGTTATTAGTTCTTAAAAATACCCAAGGGAGTGTTTAACATTAACATATTTTTATTTCTTTTGGGTAAATATACATTAGTGGGATTCCTGAGTTTTATGGTTAGTGTATGTGTAACTGTATAAGAACCGCAAAATCTTTTCCAAGTGGAAGTACTATTTTATATCTTTTCCAGCAATGTTGAAGAGTTCCATTTTCTTCATATCTAGGTCAATTTGTTATTAGTGTACAGAAATGCAACAGAATTTGTATACTGATTTTGTACCCTAAAACTTTGCTAAATTTATTAGTTCTAACAGTTTTTTTGGCTGTCTTTAGAGTTTTCTGTATATAATTTCATGACATCTTCAATTAGTGACAGTTTTACTTCAATTTGGATGGTTTTTATTTCTTTTTCTTGCTTAATTGCTCCGGCTAGGACTTCCAATATTATGTTGAATAAAAGTGGTGGAGAGTGGGCATTTTTGTCTTGTTCCTGATCTTAGAGGAAAAGTTTTTTCCCATTTTTAAAAAATTTAACAACTGATAATTTATTAAGAAGGCTGATTTAAGCATCTGCGGTGGTGACTTCAACCTCGACTCCTGGCTCAATACTGATAGAAATAATCTGCTTAACAATCTTAGAAGGACTGTACAAATCAGTGAGCTTGTAGATCCTCATCTGAAAATGATCCCAAGTCTCAGAACCTTCACCACAAGGAGGTTTTCTGATAGTGATTCTCAGAGTCTCGGTAGGCATCTGAACTGTTTCTTTCTGTCAGGTTTCTCGGTAACTAAATGGAAATGAGACCGCCAAGACAAGCGAGGGTCCGAGAACAGATCTTTATTGTGGGCACCCTCCGGCGAGGTTCCACGACTCAAAAGAGGGCAGTGAGTCAGGGAAGTCACGCACAAGACAAGGTGGCAGGGGTTTACATAAAGTTGAAAAGCAGAACTATTTCCTATTGGTCGGCTCATATGCAAAGGAAGGATTGTAATCCGACCAGTCAGAGTTACTTCCTCTATGCAAAGGAAGGATTGTAAGCCGACCAGTCGGAGTTACTTCGTTTTCTGGGGTTTGAGGGGTATTGGGTTCAGTTGGGGAAGTCCAAAAGGAGAGGTGTAGGGGCCTGCGTCGAGCTGTCAGCAGGTCATTGATCCATTGGCGTCCCAAGAGGAGATGAGGACAAGAACCTCGGCCATTTTGGTGTATCCGCCATCTTGAAGAGTTTCCCTTCCTGTCCGGCCCCAAAACTTTCACTTTGAGATTTTCTCCTTTGCATCTCTGATAAGGTCAGCCCATACCTTTCCCAAAGATTTTATATCACGGCTGGTAAGAGTAATCCTAATTTAGTGAATTGTCGCTTCTGGTTCCATGGGTGTCTTCCTGGGGTCTTTAAAAACCATGGCTATGGCACAGCTTCCTGACTGACTTGTTTCTCCACGAGAGTGAAGGGAAGTGAGTCAGGAACAGGAAGAGGGTATCCAAGGCTCTGTTGTAGCAACAACTGCATTTTCCTCAAAGAGCAGCATTTTACCATTGAGTATGTTAGCTTAGGCTTGTCATATATGGCCTTTGTTATGTTGAGGTATATTCCCTTTCTACTCACTTTATTGAGAATTTTTCTTACAAATGGATGTTGAATTTTGTCACGTATTCGCCACATCTATTGAGATACCCATATGTTTTTTATCCTTCATTTTGTTAATGTAATGTATGACATTGATTGATTTTTCAGATGTTGAGCCATCCTTGCACCTCTGGAACAAATTCCTCTTGATCATGGTATATGATCCTTTTAATGTGTTGTTGAATTCAGTTTGCTATTATTTTGTTGAGGATTTTTGTATTATGTTTATTAGGAATATTAACCTGAAATTTTCTTTTCTTGTCTGGTCTTGGTATCAGGGTAATGCTGACCTCATAAAATAAGTTTGAAAGTATTTCCTCTACTTCTATTTTTTTGTTTTTGTTTTTGTTTGTTTTGGGGAAGAGTTTGAGGACTGTTGTTATTTTTTCTTTAAATCCTTGATAGAATTCACCAGTAAATCCATTTTATCTTGGATTTGTTTTGTTGGGAGGTTTTTGATTACTGATTTAATCTCCTTACTAGTAATCAGTCTGTTCAAATTTTCTATTTCTTCATGGTATAGTCTTGGTAGGTTATGTGTTTCTAGGGATTTATTTACTTCTTCTAGCTTGTCGATTTTGTTGGCATATAATGGTTTATGGGAATATTTTGGGCTGAAATGTACTTTTTCTGGTATTGATGCCAATATTTTCTGCGATACATTTTTTTTCATACTTTTGCCTTAAATTTTCTGTATTTAACCTTTATATATTTAAAGTACATTTCTTATAACCAATATATAGTTGGCTTCTTCTATTTTAATCCAATCCAGCAATCTTTGCATTTTGATTAGTGTTTAGACCACTTAAAATTAATATAATGGATGTATATCTACGAATTTGTGTTTTTTTATTTGTCCCATCTAGTTTTTGTTAACTTCTCCCCTTTTATACCCTAATTTGTCCTGAATGTTTTAAATGATTCTATTTTTCTTTACCATTGTCTTATAGTTATGACTCTGTTTATTTTTCTTGTGGGGTTGATCCAGAGCATACAAAGTATATCTTTATCTCAGCACAGTCAACTTTCAAATGTTGTTATGCCCCTCAATATAAGGAGCCTCACAGCAGTGTATTTTCATTTATTCCCTCCTCTCTTTTATGCTATTATCGTATACTTAACTTGTAAATATGCTATAAACTCCACAGTACATTATTATTATTTCTACTTTGTCATTATTTGTACTTTTAAGAGTCAATTATCTTTTAAGAGGACTAAAAATGAGAAATATATTTTGAAAACATTTGCCATATACTTACCATTTCAAATTCTCTTTATTTCTTTTTATAGGTTTAAATTTCTAGATAGCATTCTTCTCCTCTAGCCTCAAGAATTTTGTTGACATTACTGGTAGTGCATATCCGCTGGCAATGAAGCCCATCAACTTTTGTTTGTTGGAAGTGTTTATTTTGCCTTTATTTTTAAAGGATATTTTCCCCTTTTTTTTTCTTTTTTTTTTCTTTTTTTGCTTTCAGCACTTTAAAAATATTGTTTATATATTTATATATTTATATTGTTTATAATATTATTATTATTATTCTAGCTTGTAGAGTTTCTCTTTTTTAAAATATTTATTTATTTGAGAGAGAGAGAGAGTGGAGGGAGGGACAGAGAGATTTAATTGGAGTTTTTTTAGAGAGAGGGGGAGAGAGAGAATCTCAGGCAGACTCCACATTAAGTATAGAGCTGATATGGGGCCTGAATCCACATCCTCGGTATCATGACCCAGCCGAAATCAAGAGTTGGTATTCAACAGACTGAGCCACCCAGGCACCCCTGGCTTGTAGAGTTTCTTATGGGACATCTTCAGTCAATTTTAACTATATTCTTCTGGATATAATGTACATTTCTATATGGCTGCATTTAATATTTTCTCCTCATTATTAATTTTTAGCAATTTGAGTGTGATCTTCCTTGCTGTGGTTTTATTTATGATTCTTTTTCCTAGGATATGTTGAACTGCTTGAATCTATGTATATATGTCAAAACCAATGGGCAGAGACTTTATTCAACTTGCAAACTAGTAAGTTTCAAGGAGTACTTTATTATTCACAGTACAAGTAGCTAGAGTGTGGGCATTTTCCTAAGTTCAGTTCTCACAAAGTGATGTGAAAAAGTCCAGATGACAACTGAATATTCAAGTGAGCAGTGTTATAGACAAGGAAACTAAGCTCAGGGAATCTGAATCTTTTATAATGTTCCATAAGCTTACTTTTCCTTTGTTCTAGAGAGTGATACTATCTCTATCTTCCAAGACAGTAAACAGAGCTACCTTTTTTCTGGAGCTACCTTTTTTCTACCTTTTTTCTGTTATACAGACATCTTCCAAAATATATTTCAGAACAAAGATAGTGCCTCTGGATGTACAATGTGCAGGAATGTGAGAGGCCCATGGTTAACTATTTCTGTATGATATATAGTTTTAATTAATTTTGGAAATTTTCCACCCATTGTTTTTTAAATACATATTTTTTTCTGACTCCCTATTCCTTGTAGAACTTCAGTTAAACATATTTTAGAATGTGTGATATTTTCCTGCAGATCATTTTGGCTGTGTTATATTATCTTCAGTCTGTTTTTACTCTCTGATTTATTTTGAATAATTCCTATTTATGTCTTTTCAAGTTTATTAGTCTTTTCTTAGGCAATATCCAATACATTATCAGTCTCTTCTAGTTTAGTTTTTATTGCGGAGACTTTTATAATCTCTAAAAGTTCCATTTGGCTGTATTTTATATTTTACATTTATGTCCTCATAATATGTATGTTTCCCTCTACCTTCTTGAACATTTAGAGTACATTTATAGTGTTTAAGACCTTTATCAGTTAATTCCATCATTTCTGTCATTTATGACTATTTTAATTTGTTGATTTTTTCAGTTATTGCTCATATTTCTTTGCTTGCCTCATAATTTTTGACTGAATGCTAAACATTGTGAATTTTACATTCTGGAGTGCTAGATATTATTTTATTCCTTTAGGTAGTGTTGGACTTTTTTTTTTTTCCTAATATACAGTTAAGTTATCTGGTATCAGTCTGTCCCTTTTGTGGCTAAGTTGGTTAGAATGTGTCCACAGCAACCTTTAGTCTAAGGTTTTTTAGTCTCAGTGCTAATAGGATACCCTCCAGAGAATCCTATCTGATGCCAATATCTTATGAGGTGTTTCCACATAAACAGTTCCTAGCCCTAGTGAATTTTGGCTTATTACTTCTGTTAGTTCTTCTACCACCCTCATCTTCTCTTATTCATATATATATTTATGCCGGCACTTGTCTAAAGATTCAACGGGATGGGATCATTTGGCAGATTTCAAAGTTTCTCTCTGTATGCAGCTTTCGCCTCCATGATTATACCTCACAAGCTCTGACTGCCTTGACCTCCCTGGACTCTCCTATCTCTTCAGGTCATCAGCCTGCAAGGCTGTATCTGGGTTCTGCCTCTCTGCAAGACATGGACAATCAGGCAGTTAAACTGGGAGCAATGGTAGGGCTAATCTCATTTGCTTCTTTACCTTTTAAAAAAATATTTTATTTATTTATTTGACAGAGAGAGAGAGATCACAAGCAGGCAGAGAGGCAGGCAGAGAGAGAGGGGGAAGCAGGCTCCTTGCGGAGCAGAGAGCCTGACACGGGGCTTGATCCCAGGACCCCAAGATCATGACCTGAGCCAAAGGCAGAGGCTTAACCCACTGAACCACCCAGGTGTCCCTGCTTCTTTATTTCAAAAGATAATATATCTTTACAATTTATTGTCTAATATCTGAAAAGTGCTGTTTTATATATTTAGTCTGGTTCTTTATGATGAAAGGGAAAATCAAATCCTTTTTAGTTTATCATGTTTGGAAACAGAAGTTTGGATTCCTTCTTAATTTATTAGCTGGAATAATTCTAAGAGTAACTTCCTTTCATCAACTTGGTTATTCTGAGTACAGTTTATACAGAAAAGGTTAGATTCTTTACTAGCTTACAAAATGACAGGTTTCTTAGCATATTCCGAAGGACAGCAATGAGTTTTTAATGTATTATGTACTCATAATAATAGTTCTGGTATGTTTTTTTTTATTTTTTTAAAAGACTTTATTTGACAGAGAGAGAGAGAGAGAAGTCACAAGTAGGCAGAGCAGCAGGCAGAGATAGAGGGGGAAGCAGGCTCCCTGCTGAGCAGAGAGCCTGATGTGGAACTCGATCCCAGGACTCTGAGATCGTGACCTGAGCCGAAGGCAGAGGCTTAACCCACTGAGCCACCTTGGCACCCACGGTGTGTTTTAATATTGCAGTTATTATTATCATGGATGCTCAAATGACCTCCTCTTTCACTAGTTCTAGGCTCTTCAATTTGGCTCTTCCATCCTTTTGTCACAATTTAACAGTCTTTGAATACTACTTGCCTTTCTGTTATGACAAGACCCTGTATAGATGCTAAGAGATTCCTGGATTCCTGAAATAATACTTGCATGAATTTTATCCAGTCTAGAACTGCTCATGGAAGAACAATTTGGAGATAGACAACACTTTCATCATTGTAGATAATATTCCACATCTTCAGAAAATGGCAGTGTATCACTATCAAGTTCTGAAAAATGGCTGGGATATTACACAAATCTAATTTCATTAAATGAAATTACACAATTTGATAGGATAACTCAGATATGGATTATTTTTTAAACAAAAGAAATTAGAAAGAAAGATGGCATTCAGGATACAATTGAAATGCAGTGATAATTAGAGTAAAGATATGGAGTGTCTGAGAAGAGTGGCAGAAGCCTAGTTGGAAGAAAGGAAATTAAAAGCAGAGACAACTGATGCGAAGAGTATGTTTAAAATGGTGGGTAGAAGGCAGAGCCTGAGGGTTCCCTAGGCACTTCTTAGCAGGAAGGAGCCATAACTGTACTCGGGAAACCTCATTATATTCATCACGTACCATAATAAATGGATTTGGGTAAATGAGGCTGAGGATGAGTGACATGAAGCTACATTAATCTGACCCATGTTTCTTTATTATAGATCTACAGCTACCAGAGACAGAACATTCTTCTTTGGTAATCAGGATGTTCTCTGAATGGTGCTGAAATTCTGTTGTTCTAATTTCTCCTTCTATACTATGCAATTCAGTCTTTTTATGATAGTACACTCTTTCTTCACACAGGGTGCCACAAAATTATTAAGGCTAAGTGGCTAGAATCATAATTTGGTCACATTTCCCTGAATTTACACCTACTTAATTACACTTTTGTATATACTTGAAAGTCCTAAACTGAGATTGAGAGTCTCTTGGATGGTGTCATTGGTATAGATGGAATTTTATCTTTCCAGTTTGATTCTTTCATTTTTTAAAAAATGATGTGTAATTGACATCACATATTTCAATTTTAGGTGTACAACATAATGACTTAATATTTGTATATATTGTGAAATGATCAGCACAATAAACTCATTTAACATCCATCATCATATATAATTTTAATGTTTTTCTTGTGATGTGAACATTCACGATCTAGTCTCCTATCTACTTTCAAATATGCAATACAGTATTGTTAACTATAGTCACCATGCTTTACATTACATCTCCATGATTTATTCATTTTATTAACTGAAAATGTGTAACTTTTGACCCCTTTCACCTATTTTTCCCACCACTGATCTGTGTCCTATATCCATGGGCTCATTTTTTGTTTTTCTTTGTTTTGTTTCTTTAGATTCCACATATAAGCAAGATCACATGGTATTTATCTTTTCCTTTCTGACTTAGTTCACTTAGCGTAAGGCCCTCAAGGTCCATCCAAGTTGTCACAAGTGGCAAGATTTCTTCTTTTTTTTTAATGGCTGACTGATATTCCTGTGTGTGTGTGTGTGTGTGTGTGTGTGTGTGTGTGTATGCACGTACACCACCATTTCTTTATTCATTAATCAGGGGATACCTAGTTTGCTTCCATATCTTGGCTATTGTAAATAATACTACAATGAACGGGGCGGGGGGTGGTGCATGTATCTTTTCAAATTAGTGTTTTTACTCTTTTCAAATAATACTCATATGTAGAATTGCTGGATCATATGATAGTTCTATTTTTAATTTTTTGAGGAACTTCCATAGTGTTTCAATTTGATTCTTTCTAGTTGCACTCCCTGATGGTGACTTATACTACAGGTGGGGGATTAACATTTTCTGTTCTATGTACTTACATTATAGATATTTTAGAGTCAAATAAATAAATATTTATAGGGTGTATATTGTTTTCAAGACATGTAATTCTGATATAAGCCTAAATGGGGTCCATGTTGTAAACATCAAGTAAGTTCTATTGGTTTTATTTGATTATAGCACTTAGCTTTATCCATAATTTCTTGATTGTGTTTTGATATTTATGTATTACCTTTGTCACATAGGTATACTATACGGTATAATTTTATTCTCTGTATTTTATTTTTCCTAGGTATTGGAAAATCAGTTGAAAAAAGAAAGCTAAAATAGCTAAGACATAAAAAAACTAAGTCATTTGTATTAATTTTCTTTTTGGCTAATATATTGCTTAATACTTGAAGGGTTCTTCGTAAACAGAGAATGATTATAAAGTAAGCCCATTTAATAAAATGAATTTCAGGGACATCTGGGTGGCTCAGTGGGTTAAAGCCTCAGCCTTTGGCTCAGGTCATGATCCCAGGGTCCGGGGATTGAGCTCCACATCGGGCTCTCTGCTCTGCAGGGAGCCTGCTTTCTCCTCTCTCTCTCTCTGCCTACCTCTCTGCCTACTTGTGATTTCTGTCAAATAAATAAATAAAATATTTTAAATTAAAAAAAATTCAAAATCTGAGCCCAAAGTTTGACTACCCTCATTTTTAGCAACATTTAAAAAAATTATTTAACATTGCTACATTTGTATTATTTGAATACATGGCTTTTCCTCCCATTTATACTTTACTTTGAGGATATGGGCCTTATTTTAATTATAACAATTTAGGTGCATTGAATGCTTACTCGTACCACACATTACGGTAAGCATATAAGAGATTATTTAATTCTTACAGCAACCTCATAAAGATAAGTATTTTTATGACACTTGCTTAACAGATGTGAACACTTAGGATTAAAGCAATAATGTAACTTTCCCCAAAATAAACATTTGGTGTCCAAACCTGGGCTTTCTGATACCGAGTTCCATAATGTTCTTCACTGTGCTGAAGTGATAGGAATATTAGTAGGAGTGATAACCCTTGTATTTAATGACTTATGGTTTAAGTGTATTGATAGATAAGTGGATGGATAGAGAAGTAGATAGTTGTAGACAGTGAGAACAAGAGTGAGAGAGAGATTATCATTAAACTTTTAAATGAATCTTAGAAATTTTTGCATTTATAACATTTATTTGGCGAACTACATCAATTTCTGATTTATGAATTTGGATACCTGACCTTATTCCCATTTGATTATATTTTCCTTTGAGGATAGTGGTCTTATTTTAATTATAACAAGTTAGGTGCATACTCCTTCTTACTTTTTAAAAGTTTCATTGAAACCTGCTTTAATGCTTAGGAAAGCCTGATGTACATTGATGCTGAAATCTTCCACATTTACAGAGAGACTATATTTAAAAAAATAAATATACCAGTTAATTTGAATAAATATACCAGTGAACGAAATGATGTCATTTCTTTTAAATTATGGCTAACCTGGAAAAATTGTCATATAACCATAACTTTTAAATATTCAATTTTTATACGTCATCTATCATATAACCATAGAAAACAGTCTAAAAACATACAGCAAGTCATTAACAGTGGTTATTACTAAGTCGTGGGACTAAGGATGTTTCAATTTTTTTTCTTTTTTTTTTTTCCTAAGTAAATATGATGGATATGTATTGGTATGGCTGTAGGAAGAAAAAAATAAGACAAGTTCTTTTTTTTTTTATTTTAAAGAGCCATCAACATTAAACATGATCCTGCCCTCTGGCAGAGAAATTTAGGATTAGCTTTGTAGAGGTCATGGTTGGGGCTGGGACCATTTGGTGAGTGTTGTACTTGTTCAGGTGCAAGACTTAAGGGTAAGCCAAAAACAGTAATGAAGATAATAAAAGTAATTAAATATATGTATTATTGAAGCATAGTTGATACACAATGTTACATTTATTTCAGGTGTACAACAGGGTGCTTTGACAAGTCTATGCTATGCTCACCACAAGTGTAGCTACCAAGATGATGATAATTAAAAAAATCATAATTAATATTGAAAACTACAATGAAAAAATATCAACATTTTAAATAAAGACAAGCTCAGACAGAGTTGGCATTAGGGTGAGGTGAACAAGTTGAATTGTGCAACTGTGCTTTTGGACTCCATGTTTATGACACATGTTTATTGCAGAGCTTTCTGTAAATTCTGTTTCTGTAGGGTGAGAAAACTATACAGTTAACTCTCCAAGAATAATTCTTGGGCTGGACATGGCTCTCTACAATGTTTACTAATGTACCAAAAATAATGTTCACTGAGTTTCCGGTAGTTCTGCTCTTGGATGACTGGAGGTGTTGCAGAAACTAAACGTGGAGTAACAGACTTGGCTGGTTATCTCATAGCATATATAAAATTCTATTCCTCAGGCTTTTTTTTTTTTCCAGTGAACAACTCACTTTATAATAGCTTTGTACAAAATAATTTCTTGTGAAAGGAAAGAATAGGCATTAAAATTTTTTAAAAAGCATTTTGAAAGATACACGTGACTGAGCAGTACATGTTTGAAGTAGTCTTCAGAGAGTTTATGTTTTGTCTGTCTCTTTAGTGCTTTTAAATGTCGACAAAATAGACCACATTCCCCATGTTTCTGAGCTAAACATATTTAGTAGCTTTTGAGTAGCAGAGGATTCTAATCTTTAAGGAGAAATCAATATAGTGCTCCTATAGACGTTTCTTTATGATGCAAAGAAAAGAACCTTGAATGGCCACTGTTTTCATTTGGAAGGAAGACAGGTGGAGGGGAAAAAGTCATAACAGAAGGTGTGAATTCAATGAATTCATGTTTCAAGGATAGTCTTTAGATTCATTTTTATTTTTAGAAATCAGAACTGTATGAAAATTCCTGTAGTCCCCTATCAGCTTGGATGTGAACCGCATATTCTTGAACAGGCATAGGTTATTTAGAGGTAGTCATTTTCTTTTTCTTTCTATTCAGAGTTTTTTTCTTGGCAGAACTCCAAAAATGACATATTTTCTCAGCTACACTTACATGATAGAATAACTAAAAAGTGAAAAATATTGCAGATGCCCCATGCCAAATAAAAACAGAGAATTATTGGTTAAGATATGTAAATAACCGAAGTGTCCATCAGTGGATGAATGGATAAAAAGATGTGGTAGATACACATACAATGGGATACTACTCAGCCGCAAAAAAGAAGAAAGAAATTTTGCCATTTGTGACAACATATATGGACTGTGGGGGGTTATAGTAGGCGAAAAAGTCAGGCAAAGACAAATAAGGTATGATTTCACTTGTATGTGAAATCTAAAAAATAAAACAAAATAAGACTCATAGATGCAGAGAACAGATTGGTGTTCCGAGGGGAAGGAGCTTGAGGAGTGGGTGAAAAGGAGGAAGGGGGTCAATGGTGTGGTGATGGGTGGTAACTAGACTTATTTTGGTGATCACTTTGTAGTGTGTGCCAATATCAAATTATTATGTTGAACACCTGAAACTAATAAGTTTTACCTGAATTAAAAAAAAGAATTTTAGAGATCCCTTTCCTATAATAAAATGAAAATCTGGATTTGTTTTAATAATAATTTTACAACTTACTGTTCCCGTGATGAACTAATCAGCAATGCCAGACTGCCAGTCTAGTAATTCAAAGGTTGTTTCTATTAATTAGTTTTACAACTAAGATGTAAACTAGATGGCTTGACTCTCTTGCTGCCGTATGAAAACTAGCAGAGATGAATATGTTGTGCTTAACAAAATAAATAACTCTGCTGAATTTGAAAAATGGACTCAATTTGTCTTCTCTGTTTTCAGTGGCAGATGCAAGATGACAGCTAAATGAGTGATCAGTCCATTTAAGAGGAAATGTATATCAATATTGCCAACGACTGCCATTGAACACACATATATAATTTGATAGGCTGGCATACTTCTGTAGGCAAGCGATTTAAATGCCACTAAAATTATGGCAATCTTGATCTATGGTGAGGAACTCTGAGCCCTTGATCATTCATTTATCTAAGTCCTGGAGAGATTTACACATAACTTCTGGGGAGTTTGGGCCTTGCCTTAGGGCACTTTCTCACCCACCTTCTTTTCAGATCTCCTTGGCCAGGGGACTGTTAAAGCCACAAAGAAAGCATCACTTCCAGGTCCTTTCAGCCATCATGGACACGCTCTCCTGGTCAAATTTTATTTACCTCATACAGATTTATTGAAAGCCTATGTCACACCAGGATCCATGCTATGGACGAGGGCTGTGTGAATGAACAAAAGACTATCAAATCTCATCTGAGAGAAAATAAATTTATAGGAAAACACATAGACTGTGTATTCTTTGATAACAGTTGATTCCAAGCCTTTTTTCAAATCATAAACCACTCTGAGAATCTGATAAATCTACATAAGCATTGTTCCCTGAAAAATTCAAGTAGGCACAGAGTTAACTGAATTTTGCATTCACTTTTTTGTGCATAAGTTTTCTGTGTGGATGGGGTCGGAAGGTATGAACTCCAGGTCAAGAAACTCTGCTCCAGCTGATCTCCTATCCATTCATTCAGGAGCAGACAACTTGGCCCTTAGGCCACTTTTTTTTTTTTTTTTTTTTGGTCTTCTCATGGAATTCTTTTTTTTTTTTAAATGTTATTTAACAAATTAAATTTTATTCTAGTTTTATTGAGATATAACTGACATACATCACTGTAAGAGTTTAAGTTGTATAGCATAATGGTTTGACCTATATATATTGTGAAACGATTGCTACAAATGGTTTAGTTAGCACCTGTCATCTCAAATAGAATAAAGAAAGAAAGTGAACAAAGAAAAAGTTTTTTCCTTGTGATGAGAACTCTTAGGATGTACTCTCTTAACAACATTTAACAACGTTCCTGTATATCCTACAGCAGTGCTAGGTACAGCCATCATGCTGTACATTACATCCCTTGTACTTACTCATCTATAACAACTGGAAGTTTGTAGCTTTTCACCATCTTCCTCTTATTCCCCACCTCTGGTAACCACAAGCCTAACCTCTTTTTTCTGTGAGTGTTGTCTTTTTTAGATTTCACATATAAGTGAGAGTTACATGGTATTTGTTTTTCTCTGACTTATTTCACTTAGCATAATGCCCTCAAGTTCCATCCATATTGTTGCAAATGGCAGGATTTTCTCTTGTTTTTAATGATTGAATAATATGTGGACTTCTTTGTACCTGAGCTGCTCTATACTGTTTTGCTATGTATGGGATGCTACAATTTGATGGCCATGGACAACCTTCCCTGTGAAATTGGTACTCTGTCTACTGTACTCTGCCTTTGTTTTGCTCACTGGAGTTAAACTGCTATTTTATTAGGAGAACAGGATAAATGTGTCTTCAGAACTTGTACTACAAAAATTTGCTTGTTTGGGCAACTGGCTTGATTTTATTTGTAATTACAGACATGGAGAATAAAAGCCCTTAGGCTTACAGAAATAACCTTCTTATTTAGGTTACTAAAATAACCTACTCCCGGAAGTGATTAAATAGCCAGGATCAGGGATGAAATATCTGTCTATCCTTTCCCCACCAGAGCTCTGGACATTTGCATCACAGAACTGGACCCTGAAGCCTAGACATTGTATAGAAGAGAGAATGTCCTATCCAGAGGGGTGTCCAGGGCTCTAGCTGACCAGCACTGGAGACAATGTTCAGCATTGTTTTAGTGTCCCTATTGTCACAACAGTTTGGTTAAGAATATTATTATGTTCTTATAAAAAAGATGTGGTTGGGACTGTTACTTTTACTTTTAGAAAACCATTAACAATGAAAAGTCATCGTGTGTGTGTGTGTGTGTGTGTGTGTGTGTGTGTGTGTGTTTAATACATCAAAGAGGAAACTAAGGTCTAAAATCCCACAGTCCAAGATTCTCAGTTGTGGGTGCCTCAATTCTGGGTAAACCTGGGTGGAATTACTGGGTAGTTTGTTAAATATACATAGGCCTCAGCCCCACACCAAAGAGATTCTGCAGCTGGGTTGTGCAGCTAGAGTTGAGAACCACTGTCTGGGTTAGGTGAGAACTCATCCAAAAGCCATTTCAGGAATACATTGATTTTTTTAATATGAAAGAAGATCCTTGATATTCCATACATTTTTAATTAGTGGTAATTCACTTACAATGAAAAAATGGTTTGAAAATATTTTACCTTGTATGTATGTGAGAGAAGAGAGGGATAGCTTGGTATCGTGGGAATGTTTCAGATTTGAACTTAGAAGACCTGGAGTTTATTTAGGACTCTGTTCTCCTTCTACCTAGGTAAGTCATCTTAGGTCCCTCTGAATTCAGTTATTTCTTCTGAGAAATGAAAATTCTCAGTACCTCAGTTATAGAGTATGATCATCAGATGGGATGACGGTCCTATGTGGAACTGTGTTGTCAGCTAAAAAGCACTCTGCTCATGCATGGAGAAGAAGTTTGTGTGGAGACCCAGACAAAAGCTGCAGTGAAGCTGTCACAAGCCAGAGAACATCAGAAGCCACAAACAGCTGTGAGAGGCAAGGGAAGAGATTTCTCCTTCAGAGAGTGGCCCTGGAAAGCCTTGATTTTGGACTTCTGGTACCAGAACTGTGAGAGAATAGTTTCTGGTGTTTAAAAACACCTGGTTTGTGGTAATTTGTTATGGCAGTACTAGGAATTGCGCACAGAGCTCAGTAAGAGAGCCTTTGGGAGGGGTAGCAGTCAACATAGACTGGCCATTCCTTTCTTTAAAAAAAAAAAAAACATAAACATCTAAGTTTATGTAATTAACTTGAATCTTTGAACAAACTGGGTATATTCAATATATTTTTGTTGTTCTTGTCAAAAGTTAATAAATTAATATTTATATTCCTTTGAAGTGATTTAATCAGTGTGGGAATTAAAAAACATAATTTCTTTCTTTTTTTAAAATTTAATTTAAAATTTTTTCAGTGTTCCAAAATTCATTGTTTATGTACCACACCCAGTGCTCCATGCAATATGTGCCCTACATAATACCCACCACCAGGCTCACCCATCCCTCACCCACCTCCCCTTCAAAACCCTGAGTTGTTTCTCAGAGTCCATAGTCTCTCATGGATTACCCCTCCCTCCAGTTTCCCCCATCTTACTTCTCCTCTCCATCTCCCAATGTCCTCCCTGTTATTTGTTATGCTCCACAAGTAAGTGAAACCACATACTTGACTCTCTCTTCTTGACTTATTTCACTCAGAATAATCTCTTCAAGTCCTGTCCATGTTGATACAAAAGTTGGGTATTCATCCTTTCTGATGGAGGCATAATACTCTATTGTATATATGGACCATATATCTTCTTTATCTATTCGTCCATTGAAGGGCATCTTGGTTCTTTCCACAGTTTGGCAACTGTGGCCATTGCTGCTATGAAAATTGGGGTACAAGTGGTCCTTGAACCAAAAGTGGTTCTTTTCACTACATCTGTATCTTTGGGGTAAATACCTAGTAGTGCAATTGCAGGGTTATAGGGTAGTTCTATATTTAATTTCTTAAGAAATCTCCACAGTGTTTTCCAAAGTGGCTGCACCAACTTGCATTCCCACCAACAGTGTAAGAGGGTACCCCTTTCTCCACATCCTCTCCAACACATGTTGTTTCCTGCCTTGTTGATTTTTGCTATTCTAACTGGTGTAAGGTGACATCTCAATGTGGTTTTGATTTGAATCTCCCTGATGGCTAATGATGATGAACACTTTTTCATGTTTGGAGAAGTGTCTGTTCATGCCTTCTGCCCATTTTTGATGTGATTATCTGTTTTGTGTGTGTTGAGTTTGAGGAGTTCTTTGTAGATCTTGGATATCAGCCCTTTGTCTGTAATGTCATTTGTGAATATTTTCTCCCATTCTTCGGGTTGCCTCTTTGATTTGTTGACTGTTTCCTTTGCTGTGCAGAAGCTTTTGCTCTTGATGAAGTCCCAAAACTTCATTTTTGCTTTTGTTTCCTTTGCCTTTGGAGACGTATCTTGAAAGAAGTTGCTGTGGCTGATGTCGAAGAGGTTACTGCCTATGTTCTCCTCTAGGATTTTGATAGATTCCTGCCTCAAGTTGAGGTCTTGATTTATCCATTTCGAGTTTCTCTTTGCATATGGTGTAAGAGAATGGTTGAGTTTCATTCTTCTACACATAGCTGTCCAATTTTCCCAGCACCATTTATTAAAGAGACTGTCTTTTTTCCACTGTATATTTTTTCCTGCTTTGTCGAGGATTATTTGACCATTGAGTTGAAGGTCTATATCTGGGCTCTCTACTCTGGTCCACTGGTCTGTGTGTCTGTTTTTGTGCCAATACCATGCTGTCTTGGTGATCATAGCTTTGTAGTAAAGCTTGAAATCAGGCAACATGATGCCCCCAGTTTTGTTTTTCTTTTTCATCATTTCCTTAGCAATTCTGGGTCTCTTCTGATACCATACAAATTTTAGGATTGTTTCTTCCAGCTCTTTGAAAAATACTGGTGGAATTTTGATCGGGATGGCACTGAAAGTATCGATTGCTCTAGGCAGTATAGACATTTTAACAATGTTTATTCTTCCGATCCATGAGCATGGAATGCTCTTCCATCTTTTTGCGTCTTCTTCAATTTCTTTCATGAGTATTCTGTAGTTCCTCGAGTACAGATCCTTTACCTCTTTGGTTAGGTTTATTCCCAAGTATCTTATGGTTCTTGGTGCTATAGTAAATGGAATAGATTCTCTAATTTCCCTTTTTATATTTTCATTATGAGTGTATAAGAAAGCAACTGATTTCTATACATTGATTTTGTATCCTGCCACATTACTGAATTGCTGGATGAGTTCTAGTATTTTGGGGGTGAGTCTTTTGGGTTTTCCATAAAAAGTATGATGTCATCTGCAAAGAGAGAGTGTTTGACTTCTTCTTTACCAATTTGAATACCTTTTATTTCTTTTTGTTGTCTGATGCTGTTGCTAGGACTTCTAGTACTACGTTGAAAAAGAGTGGTGAGAGTGGATATCCTTGTCGTGCTCCTGATCTCAAAAGGAAGGCTGTCAGCTTTTCTCCACTGAGGATGATATTCAGTGTGGATTTCTCATAGATAGGTTTATGAAGTTGAGGAATGTTCTCTCTGTCTCTATACTTTGAATCATTTTAATCAGGAATGGATGCTGTATCTTGTCAAATGCTTTTCTGCATCAATGGAGAGGACCACGTGATTCTTCTCTCGTCTCTTATTGATTTGTTCTATCACATTGATTGATTTGTGAATGTTGAACCACCCTTGCATATAATTGATAAATCCCACCTGGTCATGGTGGATAATCTTTTCAATTTACTGTTAGATCCTATTAGTTAGGATCTTTTTGAGAATCTTGACATCCATATTCATCAGGGATACTGGTCTGAAATTCTCCTTTTTGGTAGGATCTTTGCCTGGTTTGGTGAGCAGGGTAATCCTGGCTTCATAAAAAGAATCTGGACATTTTCCTTCTGTTTCAGGAGCATAGGTATTATTTCTTCTTTGAATTTTTGGTAGAATTCCCCAGGTAATCTGTCAGGTCCTGGGCTCTTGTTTTTTGGGAGGTTTTTGATCACTGCTTCAATCTCGTTACTAGATATTGGTCTATTTAGGTTGTCAGTTTCTTCCTGATTCAATTTTGAAAGTTTATGGGTGTCCAGGAATGCATCCATTTCATCTAGGTTGCTTAACTTATTGATATAACTGTTGATAAAAACATACATTTCATTTAAAAAATAACAATTAGTTTTCTCATAAAATCATTAGTTACACTAAACTTTTCAAAATTCTAATACTAATTTATTAATTAGATAATCTGCAATTACTAATATATACTAACTGCATGCTAATATAGCTTATAACACTGAAAAATTATACTGAACACAAAGGAATTATATAATTGTGACAAAATGTGTGATATCACTACTAATTAGGTCTTATAGTCAGTCAGATAAAAAATTTCAAAATACTTAATGAAGCTTACATCTTTGAATAATATAATATTCACTTCAATAATTTTGGATATTTGCTTGATTTCTATATATATTTTTGGGTCCAGGTGTTTTTGCTTCTGATTTTAATATGTTCCAAAGTAGCTATAATCTTTTAGTTTTGTTAATGATGTACTCCATTTTGCTCTTTTATTTTTTTTTAGGAGAATCACAAGTGTGATTTAACTTAATTTAATTTTATTTTTCCTCCACCCCACATCCCTCCAACAACCCTGTTTTTTCCCTATGATTAAGAGTCTCTTATGGTTTGTTTCCCTCTCTGATTTTTGTCATTTCATTTTTCCCTCCCTTCCCCTCTGATCCTTTTTGTTTTTAAATTCCACATATTATTGAGATCATAAGATATCTGTCTTTCTCTGATTGACTTATTTCACTTAACATAGTAGTCTCTAGTTCCATCCATATCATTGCAAAGGGCAAGATTTCATTTTTTGATGGCTGAATAGTATTTCATCATTTATGTGTGTGTGTGTATATATATATATGTATATGCATATATATATATATATATACATATATATATGCATATATACCACATCTTCCTTATCCACTCATCTGTTGATGAGAGACATCTGGGCTCTTTCCATAGTTTGGTTATTGTGGACACTGGTGCTGTAAACATTGAGGTGCATGTGCCCCTTGGGATCACTACATTTGTATCTTTGTGGTAAATCCCTAGTCGTGCAATTGCTGGGTTGTAGGGTAGCTCTATTTTCAACTTTTTGAGGAACTTCTGTACTGTTTTCCAAAAAGTCTGTACCAGTTTGCATTCTCACCAACAATGTATGATGGCTCCTCTTTCTCTGCATTCTTCCCAACATCTGTTTTTTCCTGACTTATTAATTTTAACCATTCTGACTGGTGTGAGGTGGTGTCTCATTGTGGTTGTGATTTGTTTATCCTGATGTCGAGTGATGTTGAGCAATTTTTCATGTGTCTATTTTAGGCTGGCTATTCCTGAAGGGCAGGCTGCTTTGGGGTCTGACTCCTTATGTTTCTGTTTCTTCTTTTCCTCTATTTTTGGATTCAGAGTTTTCCACCTGATTCCTATGGGAACAGGAGCTGGAGCTCTCAAGTTGCTATGGCAGTCAGGGGCAAACATACAATGAATGAGGAAAGGAGGCACAGGCCCAGCATGGAGGTTCAGCTGTGATGCTGAAATCACTTGAAACATGGAGGAATTTAAAAATGCACAGGCATAAGAGCTAACAAGTTGTGGTCAAGGGTGTTCTGTGCTTAACTTTAAAAATAAATAAGACTGGGGTACCTGGGTGGCTCAGTGGTTTAGGCTGCTGCCTTCGACTCAGGTCATGATCTCAGGGTCCTGGGATCGAGTCTCACATCGGGCTCTCTGCTCTGCAGGGAGCCTGCTTCCCTCTCACTCTCTCTCTGCCTGCTTGTGATCTCTCTCTGTCAAATAAATAAATAATGTTTAAAAAAAATAAAATAAATAAGACTGATTTGCCATGGGGAGTATCATTGGTGCACAAAGAATTAATATAATAATGTGCTTAAAAAGTATCTTATAATTGTGTTTGCACTATTGATTTACTTAGTAAATTATATTGTAGAAATGGTACAAACTTCAGTCCCAACCTGGTTAATTTATGGAGTCTAATTTAGTTGATTCTAAATTGTTGACATTTTATTGTACACAAATGCAAATCATGTATTTGCTTATCTGCTTGCACTCAACTTTATTGTAGGTCATATAAATAGAATAAATTAAGATAAAATACCTTGGGACAAATAATTATATGCTTTTGTATACTGATATGTAGCTAATCTGAAGAGTCACTTTTGCAAACCTGAAATTTTTAAATCCTTTTCTGTCTTTAAGGGAAATATATACCTCTAGTTACTAATTGGAATGCTTCTTCTTATATTTTTAATGCTGAATTATTCTATTTTAGATGTGTTCCATATTATATGTGATTACATTCTTTTAAAAAGCAGACATGTTCCTAAATAAATAAAAGTAATCAGGACATCCATGGAAGACTGCTGTCTTCCTTCTGTTTCACTGTGGCATTCTGTGAACAGCTCTATGCATTTAGGGGTTATCTCTAAGCTGCAAATAGTCCCTTGGGCAGTAAGCCTTCTCATCTGTAGGAAAAGGGAATTCTGAAGCTCTTTCCCATGTATGTACACAACTGTTAATGTCTCTATAAGAGGAAAAGTCTAAAAAAGGAAAAGTCTCTGTAAGAGGAAAGTCTAAATGAGTTTTTAATGGATTTATTATTGTTGTTTCCTTTAAATATATTTTGGCAATTCCTCTTTGCTCTCTGTAATAAAATCATTTTTGTCATCTACTTTCTTGTTTTTATTCTTCTTTTATTTTATTGTCCTTGGTTTCCCATTTGCTTTTTTGACACCTGACAATTTTTTTTTTTTTTTTTAGTTTGGTCTTACTGATACCATTGCTGAATTTAAAACCAACCTCAATGAATTAAGATTATTGTTCATAGAGTAGGTAATAGGTGGATGGTAGATAGATAGAAGAAGATCCCTAGGGGAAGAGCCTCTTTTTTGATGATCTAAGGTTCTTTATTTCCTCTGAATCAGGCAATATAGTCTCTATTGTGCCCATTAGCCACTCTATTCACTTTAATGATTAATTTGGTAAGACAAAGAAGATAACATGTTGTACTAGCTCATTGAATGTACTTTGCTGTAGCATGTGGGTCAAAGTCCATTAATCAATATGGGAACTATTGATTAAGCCTCAGATTTCTCCCTTTGTTTAAATCAGCAATACAAGATGAGGCTTAGATATGCAAGGATCTGCTACTGGTGAGAGATTGTGAAATAAATGTCTTATATCATTTGAAGTTAAGATTACCAGAGAACTAGGAAGTGACAGAGTAGATTAAAGACTGGCATTAGCAGGGGGACAATTGGGAAATTTGATTTCTATAAATTTCTGGAAACAAGATTGTAAATAGTTGTGAAACTGATAGCTTTCTTTTAGTAAAGAACCAAGCCATTTGATACCTTAGATAATTTTTTTTTTCCAGTGAGGCCTAAAGACTTAAGTGGCCTTAATAAACAACCCTACAGAGATGAGCTATAGTAATATCAGAGGTAAGGGAGTGACTCCTGTTGGATACTTGCTTAAGGCTTCTAACTTGGGTAGATGGATAATTGGAAGCTGTCTCTCATTCTGTCAGATGCCAAAGTTGCACTTGATGGCAGGTGGATCAGATGTAGGAGAGTGCCCCAGATTGCAATGAGGTAGATTGTCTTCAGAGGGGACAAGTCAGAGTAGCTTAGTAGCTATATTTATATTTCAGGTGGGCCAGACTCCTCATTTTGCTTCCATCATCTGTGGTATTGCTCATCCTACTTTCTGAATCTTCAATGGTCCGTAAGAGTCATTCTCAGAGTATGGTTGCTAGATCAGCAACATGAGCATAGTTTGGGAATTTGTTAAAAATGCAAATTCTTGAGCCTCGCCTCATATCTACTGAATCTGAGACTCTGAGGTGGACACAGCAATCTACGTTTCAACAGCCCTCCAGTTAATTTAATCCATGCTAGTTTGAGACCATGGATCTATATTATTCTCTCTGCCTAATTTACGTTCAAGACTTGATCAGATCTTTCCCTTTCCTTAGAAGCCTCTCACATATATTATACAGCATCTAACAAAATACCTAATGCATAAGTACTTGATAAATACTTGTCTTATGAATGCTCACTATTCTTGCAGTTTTGGAGAGAAAGGAGAATGTTTTAGTCCTGCTGTTTAGCACAGTCCCAGCCACTGTACTCCTAGTTGCCTCTGCCTACCACTAGAAGTGCTCTGGTGTTTTTGTGTGCAAAATTACAGATGTTCCACAAATAACAGTAAAATAAAACCTGCCCTAAGGGAGACACAAGTAGAATTTGCCAATCACCTAAAAAAAAAATTACACTACAGTCTGGAGACAATGTGTTTGTAATAAGCATTCTTCCAGAATTTCTTACAATAGTATCAATTATAATTACTTTATATCCTTTTCCTCATAAGTACCTGTTTTTCTCTGATGACATGTTCCAAATTTTGGTTCAGAAAATCCAATGACTATAGTCGTAATGAAGCTAATGAAAGAAGAGCCATAGGTGTATAGAGAAAGAAGGCTTGTAATAGAATCAAATCTGTAAACTGAAGACCAGACACAAACCATTCAGTTGTTTTAGCTCAGGTAGGCATGGGGCAATTGATTTATAGTTTGGAGGGCTGTGGGATCCTTTCAATTTAATAACAATTACTTAAGATAAGGTCAGGTGTGGTGGGGTGGTAAGATCTGGGTTGAAGTCCCAACACTTCCATGTATTTGCTGCATAAACTTCAACTTACTTATTTTCTCTGAGCTACCTATAAAATAAAAAAACATTAACATTCAGGTCAGACTCTAAGAATTTTCCAATATTCAACCTTTTTGACCCATAAAAATGGAAATTTCACATGACTCAATCCAATATCTGCCTCAAGGAATTGTCATGAGGATTTAGTGGAGTCAATATGTAGAGTGCCTGGTACATAGTGAGCGCTCAGTAAATATTAGATCTAGTCTCATATGAAAGTGATTGGCACACAGTGTTCAATAAAAATTTTTGAATAAAATAATCGCAAGAGGTAGTCATCTTCACTATATAAATGTAAAGCCAGTCTTTGATATTTTCATGCCAACAGCTGCTTCCATGCTGAGTAACTGTCTCTGTCCTGATTACTAAATTATTTTCCAGAATATTCATAGTTTGGAAGGGGTCTGCTTTTCTATCCAATATTTACTACTTCTGTGGTCATAAAAATGTAATATTTTATGCATATTTTCATTATTTAAAATATTCATAATTTAGTTTGGTACTTATCTTGAACTGGATTTTGAGTTGCATAAAATACTTACTCCTATTGTGCTTTGGTCTAAACAGGGAGAAAAACAACTTAAGGCAGCCAGCCTTTGGTATATTAAAAAACATTATTCATGTTTTCATTTAGGCTCTCCTGCATATCACAAAGCCTGAGAAATGACTTGAGACTGGTTTTAACCCCTCAGTAACAGTTACATTTCCACTATGGGGCATCTCTGATAGGCAGGGGATTATCAAATGTATGTCAGTGGGGTACATTCCACATGGTTTGAAATTTGGTTTTCAAATACCAGCTAATAATGAAGAGTCAGTTTTCAATGAGAAGGCAGGAAGCAGTGATGATGTTATATAGAAAACAATGTCAAGATGTAGGACTAGCTGCATGTATAAAAAAGAAAGCACCAAAAGGATGGGAACTGTTTCAGGTTTTTGTTCTCTAAAAATATAGTCATTGTAACATTATTATTCTTGGGTGTCAACATTGACCAGGGGTGCTGGAAAAACCTTTCCATCTTTAATCTTTATCTTGGAGTCAGGCTTGTGTTAGATTTTCCACAGCTCAGAGACAACATCCGGTTCTGGTCAAAAGATCATGTCACTTCTTACGGTTGCCAGCAGAAACCATCCAGATTATGTCATGCCTGCCATTTGCTCAGGTAGTGGTTCTTTAATACTGGTCCTTTCTTTTCATTTGTTTCCTTTCTCAGCCAACATAAAAAAAAATTTGTTGTCAGAGGGCAAGATAAATAGTGTCCTCATGCCTATTTCTTTTCTGATTCATCCTTTTTCCCCATATGGGACTTGCCAAAAAGTCTCTGTGATTGCAAAGCTTGGCATCTTGGGATCTCATACTCTTTCTTTTTGAAAAATTTGTTTTGCTTCCAATCAGAAGAAGGTAGAAGTCACAGGTGTGGTGGAAAGAACATAAAACCAGGTAGCCTCTCTGATTTTTGTTGATTCCACTGGTAAAATAAGGGGGTTTGGACTATCTTATGAATATATGAATAAATATTTCATGGTGTTCTTGCCCACTGCAATGGTTCATATTAAAATCTAACTCTACTTTATTGTAAGAAAAGAGAAACACTGCTCTTCTCAAAGAACTTTCTTGCTATGACTCTGAAGACATCACTTTTTTTTTTCTTAGCAGCTGAGGATGCTCTCATAAAATTTTTTTACAGCCTGACTCTGACCAAGAAACATAGAGTAGAAGGAACACTAGATTTTATGTTCCTTTTGTACCCTTAGTAGCTGATATATGAAAAAGTACTTGTTAAATTTTTGCTGAATAAATCAGATACGAAGTCAAAGAATCTGTGTCCTATTGCTGGAACTAACTAGCTGTGAAACTGAAACCAGATCACTAGAGCCCATAGTGAGGTGGCAGTACCAGGTGACCACTAAGATCTTTCCTACCTTTAATATTCTGTGAACCTGGATTCCAAAACAAATTGCTTTCTGAAAGCTCCGTTTATACTTTTCAGAGACTCACATGTTTCGAACATTTGTGGAGTGGAAAACAGTTATGGTTTAGAATGAAAGTTCAAAATGGTTGCAATAAGAGCACTGATAATGGTTAATTAGATTAACCAGCTCTTACCTGGAACCTCACAAGACAGGAACACTATGTACCTTGCTTTGTTTTATTTTTGAGGAACAGAGCTGGTGATGGGGAAGGAGAAAGAAAGGTGGGAAGAAGGGGCAGAATGTAGTGGTGCTGAGCATTGGTCAGCTGGAAAAACTAACTGTGAAGGTGGACCATGACTCAGGTGGGAGAAGAGGGTCAGAGAAAAGAGCAGGACACCTCTGATGGCTTTGCCCAAAAGCAAAGGCCTATAGCCATGTATCACATGTACCCATGGGCTGCTTAATTTTTCCTGTGGGTCTGTGGTCACTAATTCTTAGCAGTCATGATCTAGTTGTTTACACTTTCTCAATTTGCGTACCAGATATTTGGAAACATTTTCCATTTCTTTGTGTTTCATAGTCTTCATCTTTAAATGGGGAATTGTAGTGGGGATTACCTGACGATATGTGCAAAATGTTTAGATTAATGTAAAATGCATATTAGCCTAGTAATATTAATAAACATCAGTACACTAGATGTGATTTTTTTGGTCTTTCATCATTTCTTTTTTTAATTTATTCATTATTTTTATTAATAGAATATATGTATTAACATATACATATAATTAATTAATTATTTTTATTAACATATTTTTAATAACATAAAATATAGTACAGGTTTGTGAATCGTCAGGCTTATACACTTCACAGCACTCACCCTTTCACATACCCTCCCCAATGTATAACCCAACCACCCTCTCCATACCCCTCCACGCCCCTAGCAACCTTCAGTTTCTTTTGTGAGATTAAGAGTCTCTCTTCTAGTTTGTCAACCTCCCGATCCCATCTTGTTTCATTTTTTCCTTGCCTACCACCTAAACTCCCCATCTGCCTCTCGAGTTCCTCATATCAGGGAGAACATACGATAATTATTTTTCTCTGATTGACTTATTTCGCTAAGCATAATACTCTCTAGTTCTATCCACATTGTAGCGAATGGCAAGATTTCATTTCTTTTGATGACTGCATAGTATTCTGTTGTATATATATATGTATATGTACATATATATATATGCACCACATCTTCTTTATCCATTCATCTGTTGATGGACATCTAGGTTCTTTCTATAGATCGGCTATTGTGCATATTGCTACTATAAACATTCGGGTGCATGTGCCCCTTTGGATCACATTTATCACATATAATCTTTAGGGTAGATACACAGTAGTGTGATTGCTGGGTTGTAGGGTAGCTCTGTTGTCAACTTTTTGATGAACCTCTATGCTGTTTACTAGGGTGGCCGCACCAGCTTGCATTCCCACCAACAGTTTAGGAGCGTTCCCGTTTTTCTACATCCTCGCCAATATTCCTGACTTGTTAATTTTAGCCATTCTGACTGGTGTGAGGTGGTATCTCATTGTGGTTTTGATTTGTATTTCCCTGATGCTGAGTGATGTGGAGTATTTTTCATGTGTCTGTTGGCCATCTGGATGTCTTCTTTGCAGAAATGTCTGTTCATGTCCTCTGCCCATTTCTTGATTGGATTCTTTTTCTTTGGATGTTGAGTTTGATAAGTTCTTTATAGATTTTGGATACCAGCCCCTTACCTAATATGTCATTTGCAAATATCTTCTCCCATGCTGTCAGGTATTCTTTGATTTTGTTGACTGTTTCCTTTGCTGTGCAAAAGCTTTTGATCTTGATGAAATCCCAATAGTTCATTTTTGCCCTTCTCTTACTTTTGGTGATGTATCTAGGAAGAACTTGCTGTGGCTGAGGTTGAAGAGGTTGCTGCCTGTGGCAGGATTTGGATGGATTCCTATCTCACACTGAGGTCCTTCATCCATTTTGAGTCTATTTTTGTGTGTGGTATAAGGAAATTGTCCAGTTTCATTCCTCTGCATATGGCTGTCCAGTTTTCCCAAACACCATTTTTTGAAGAGGCTGTCTTTTTTCTATTGGACATTCTTTCCTGCTTTGTCAAAGATTAGTTGACCATAGAGTTCAGGGTCTATTTCTGGGCTCTCTATTCTGTTTCATTGATATATATGTTTGTTTTTGTGCCAGTACCATACTGTCTTGATGATGACAGCTTTGTACTAGAGCTTAAATCTGGAATTGTGATGTCACCAACTTTGGCTTTCTTTTTCAACTTTCCTCTGGCTATTTGGGTTCTTTTCTGGTTCCATACAAATTTTAGGAGTATTTGTTCCATTTCTTTGAAAAAAAAAAAAGGATCGTATTTTGATAAGGATTGCATTATGTGTATAGATTGCTTTAGTAGCATAGACATTTTCACAATATTTGTTCTTCCAATCCATGAACATGGAAAGTTTTTCCATTTCTTTGTGTCTTCCTCAATTTCTTTCATGGGTCCTTTATACTTTTCTGAGTACAGATTCTTTGCCTCTTTGGATAGGTTTATCCTAGGTATCTCGTGGTTTTGGGTGCAATTGTAGATGGGATTGACTCCTTAATTTCTCTTTCTTCTGGCTTGTTGTTGGTGTATAGAAATACAATCAATTTCTTTATGTTGATTTTATTTCCTGACACTTTACTGAATTCCTGTACAAGTTCTAACAGATTTGAAGTGGAGTGTTTGGGTTTTCCATATAAAGTGTCACATCATCTGCAAAGAGTGAGAGTTTAACTTCTTCTTTGCTAATTCAGATGCCTTTAATTTCTTTTTGTTTTTTGATTGCTGAGGATAGGACTTCTAGTACCATGTTGAATAGCAGTGGTGATAGTGGATATCCCTTCCATGTTTGTGATCTTAGTGGAAAAACTCTGTTTTCCCCATTGAGAATGATATTTGCTGTGGGTTCCTCATAGATGATTTTGATGATACTGAAGAATGTGCCCTCTATCCCTACATTTTGAAGAGTTTTGATCAAGAAAGGATGCTGTACTTTCTCAAATGTTTTTTCAGCATCTATTATGAGTATCATATGGTTCTTGTTTTTTCTTTTATTAATGTATTGTAGACATTGTTGATTTGGGGATGTTGAACCAACCTTGCAGTCCAGGAATGAATCCCACTGGTCATGGTGAATAATCCTTTTAATGTACTGTTGGATCCTATTGGCTAGTATTTTGGTGAGAATTTTTGCATCTGTGTTCATCAAGGATATTGGTCTGTAATTCTCTTTTTTGATGGGGGTCTTTGTCTGGTTTTGGGAATCAAGGTAATGCTGGCCTCATAAGATGAGTTTGGAACTTTTCCTTCCATTTCTATTTTTTGGAACAGTTTCAGGAGAATAGGTATTAAATTCTTCTTCACATGTTTGGTAGAATTCCCCTGGGAAGCCATCTGGCCCTGGGCTTTTGTTTGTTTGGAGATTTTTGATGACTGTTTCAATCTCTTTACTGGTTATGGGTCTGTTCAGGTTTTCCATTTCTTCCTGGTTCAGTTTTGGTAGTTTATACGTCCCTAGGAATGCATCCATTTCCTCCGGATTGTCAAATTTGCTGGAATATAGTTGCTCATAATATGTTCTTATAATTGTTTGCATTTCTTTGGTGTTGGTTATGATCTCTCCTCTTTCATTCATGATTTTATTTATTTGGGTCCTTTCTCTTTCCTTTTTGATAAGAGTGGCCAGGGGTTTATCAATCTTATTGATTCTTTCAAGGAACCAGCTCCTAGTTTCATTGATCTGTTCTACTGTTCTTTCAGTCTCTATTTCATTGATTTCTTCTCTGATCTTTATGATTTCTCTTCTTCTGGGTTTAAGCTTTCTTTGCTGTTCTTTCTCCAGCTCCTTTAGGTGTCTGGTTAGGTTGTGTACTTGAGAGCTTTCTTATTTCTTGAGAAAGGCTTGTATCACTATATATTTTCCTCTCAGGACCTCCTTTGCTGTGTCCCACAGATTTTGAACAGTTTTGTTTTCATTATCATTTGTTTCCATGAATTTTTTCAATTCTTAATTTCCTGGTGACCCATTTATTCTTTAGTAGGATGCTCTTTAGCCTCCATGTATTTGAGTTCTTTCCAACTTTCCTCTTGTAATTGACTTCTAGCTTCAGAGAATTGTGGTCTGAAAATATGCAGGGAATGATCCTAATCTTTTGGTACTTGTTGAGACCTGAGTTTTGACCCAGGATATGCTCTTTCGGGAGAATGTTCCATTTGCACTAGAGAGGAATGTGTATTCTGTTACTTAGGGATGGAATGATCTGAATACATCTGTGATGTCCATCTGGTTTATTGTGCCATTTAAAGCTTTTATTTCCTTGTTGATCATTTGCTTGGATGATCTGTCCACTTCATTGAGAGGGGTGTTAAAGCCCCTACTATTACTGTGTTATTATTTATGTGTTTCTTTGATTTTGTTATTAATTGGTTTATATAGTTGGCTGCTCCCACGTTAGGGGCATAGATATTTAAAAATGTTAGATCTTCTTGTTGGACAGACCCTTTGAGTATGATAGTGTCCTTCCTCATCTCTTATTATGTTCTTTGGCTTAAAATCTAATTGATCTGATATAAGGATTGCCACCCCAGCTTTCTTTTGATGTCCATGAGCATGGTAAATTGTTTTCCATCCCCTCACTTTAAATCTGGAGGTGTCTTGGGTCTAAAATGAGTTTCTTGTAGATAGCATATTGATGGTTTTTTTTAAAATCCATTCTGATAATCTGTGTCTTTTGATTGGGGTATTTAGCCCATTTATATTCAGGGTACTATTGAAAGATATGAATTTAGTGCCATTGTATTGCCTGTAAGGCCACTGTTACTGTATATTGTCTCTGTTCCTTTCTGGTCTACTACTTTTAGGATATCTATTTGCTTAGAGGACCCCTTCAATATTTCCTGTGTGGCTCGTTTGGTGTTTACAAAGTCTTTTAATTTTTATTTCTCCTGGAAGCTTTTTGTCTCTCCTTCTATTTTCAATGACAGCCTAGACAGATATAGTATTCTTGGCTGCATATTTTTCTCATTTGGTGCTCTGAATATATCATGCCAGTTCTTTCTGGCCTGCCAGGTCTCTGTGGATAAGTCTTCTGCAAGTCTAATACTTCTACCATTGTATGTTACAGACCTCTTGTCCTGGGCTGCTTTCAGGTTTTTCTCTTTGTCACCAAGACTTGTAAGTTTTACTGTTAGACGATGGGGTGTGGACCTATTTTTATTGATCTTTAGGGGGATTCTCTGTGCTTCCTGGATTTTGATGTTTGTTTCCTTTGTCATATTAGGGAGATTCTCTATTATAATTTGCTACAATATACCTCCCCTCCCCCTTTCTTCTTCTTCTGGAATCCCAATTATTCTATTATCTTTTTATCTAATAATAAATTATCTAATTTATCTGATAATGGTATCACTTATCTCTTGAATTCTCCCTTTGTGGTCCAGTAATTGTCTATCTTTTGCTCCGCTTCTTTATTCTCCATTATTTGGTCTTCTATATCACTAATTCTCACTAATGCCTCATTTATCCTTGCACTAAGTGCCTCCATTTTTAATTGCACCTCATTAATAGCTTTTTTGAGTTCAACATGGTTAGATTTTAGTTCTTTTATTCTTCCAGAAAGGGATTCTCTTAATCTTCCATGTCTTTTTTGAACCCAGCTAGCACGTTGAGAATCGTCATTCTGAACTCTAGTTCTGACATATTACCAATGTATTGATTAGGTCCCTAACCATCAGTACTGCCTTTTATTCTTTTTCTTGCAATGAGTTTTTCCACCTTGTCATTTTATCTAAATAAGAATATATGAATTAGATAATAAAATACTAAAAGGATGGCAAAGAACCCAGAAAAATGTTTGCTAACCAAATCAGAGGAGACCCCAAACTGGGGGGAGATGAATGGGGATAAAAAGAAATTAATAAAAAGAAAAAAAAATGACTGGTGAATAGTGAAGAAAATATATAGAAATATAAATAAATAGTGAAAAAAATATATGAGTGGTGAATAGCACAGAGCCACCCACTTGAAATTGGGTATATTTTATTCTCTTAGTAGAAACTACCTCCCAAAATTTTAAGGAAAGAGAAACTTATATATATACAAAAATAAGGGTAAACATGGTGAAGGGATGGAATATGATTGTAAAGATGAAAATTTAAACAAATTCTAAAAAAAGAATGATAAGATAAGTTGGTTGTAAAAAGAAAGAAGAACAAAAAGGGGAGTGGAGAATATACTCAGGCTGGAAACTGGAACAAAACCCTGTGCTAGATTTAGGGTATATTTTGATCTATTAGAAGAAATTGTATCCCAAACTTTTTTAGAAAAAAAGAACAACCCTATATGTATACAAAAATTAAGGTTAAATACAATGAAGGATAAAATATGACTATAATAATGAAGGTTTAAAAGATTTTTTTTAAAAAGGGGATTGTTAAGATAAACTAGTTAAAAATGTTAAGAGGAAAGAGGAAAATAAAAAAAATTAGAATAAGAAAAAAATAAAATTAAAAATTTTTTATTAACTTTGTAAGACTAAAGGATCTTGGGGAGAAAGCCATGAATTCCATGAATTACTTTCTCCTCTCTCTGGAGTTCTACTGTTCTCCTCGATTGGTGAGCTTCATCTTGGCCAGATGTTCTTGCTGATCTTTTGTGGGGAGGGGCCTGTTTTAGTAATTCTCAAATGTCTTTGCCGGAGGCAGAATTCCACCGCAGTTGTCAGAGGCCAGGCTAAGAAATCTGCTTGATTTTGCTCTAGGGAGTTTTTGTTCCCTCAATGCTTTCTGTAGAGCCCTGGAGAATGGGAATGAAAATGGCAGCCTCCCAATCTCCAGCCCAGAGGAGCCTAGAGCTTGGGACCCCACTGCTCAGTGTGTCTTCTTCCCATCTCCCTGGTCTCCAGCTGCACTCCAAGTTCACCTGGCCTGTGATGGAGTGTTTCTGTCTCTGATGCACAGCTCCCTTTGGAGTCTCCAAACCCAGAAGATTCCTGCTTTGCAGGAGAAAGTTGAGTCACCCTGAATCTGCCACTTGTGGGGTCCCCGCTCAAAGAGTAGTGGTCCGACTGGTTCTTGGATCATGGTTTAAGGTAATCCTGAGGTGAAAGCTCACTCTTTGTCTCTGTCTCTGTAGTCGGCTTCCCTGCTCTGATACTTGCAAGCTCTGCCACTCAGACACTCCCAATCTTTCAGTGACCCCGCGGGTCCTGAGCCACACTGTCCATGCAAGGGCTCTACTCCCACTTAGCTTCTGGAGCGATGTCCCTCAGTGGAGAAGACTTCTAAAAATTCTGATTTTGTGCTCCATTGTTCGTCGGCTTGCCAGGAGCCGGGGCCACCCCTGTGGTCTATCTTCCTGTCACCTTGGATTCACTTCTTTGCACGTCCTACCTTTCCAAAAGAGGTCTATTTTCTTTTCCTGGAATTGCTGCTCTTCTTCTCTTCAATCTCCTGTTGAGTTTGTAGGTATTCAGAATGGTTTGATAACTATATAGCTGAACTCCTGTGACCTGATGTCATTTCAGTCTGCTACTCCTCTGCCATCTTACCTCTCTCGGATGTTATTATTTTTTTTTACTACTACCACTACTCATTCATTAGAAGATAAAGACCAGCCCACTCCTCAAATGGGAAATAGAGGGGGTTGAGGAAATAGTTCTTGCTATGATCACTGAGGGCTCCTCAAATATCTCTCTCCCTAAACAAACAAACAAACAAACAAACAAACAAACAAACAAACAAACCTTTCCTCTCATGTGACTTTAACTCCATTTATAGTAGCTCATTCTCTTGGACAAAGCATTGCCCTCTTGCTGTGATCCTTTCCTAAAGTGGAAATATTCATTGGGACAGCATATTAGGTCCCCAAGATCTTATTATGGGACAATATCTAGAATTTCTTTTCTGTATGTTGGTGGGCGAAGGGGAGTGGATTGGATTCATAAAGGGAAAAGGGCTTGGTTCTTAAAGGACAAAAGGAATGTAGAGGTGGGTAGGAAGACTAAGAGGAAAACCAGAATAATGAAGGACAGGTACCTCTCCCCACCCCATTTCAGAATTCCAGCCAGCAAAGAGTGTACTATACTCACCAGTTGTGAAAATTTAGATACAGGATCATTTCTGGTTCCCAAGTGATATTCTGGGGGCTTAGGATTTTTATATATAAAATTGAATCCTCATCTATAATAACATCACTATATTTGGGAAAAAATCTGCAAACTATATTTTGGTGATACCTCCAGTCCTCTGCTATTTCTTGTTTATGTGTAACAGAGACATAATGGGGCTTACTGGATGTGGTTCTAGTAGTGAAAGAAGCCATTAAAGAGAAAAAAAGATGGAGACTAAAACACCACCCAGGTGGAGGAAGAACATACGACTATAGGATCCTGAAGAATTTTTTTTTTTAAAAGATTTTATTTATTTATTTGACAGAGAAAGAGAGAGAGAGAGAGAGATCACAATTAGGCAGAGAGGCAGGCAGAGAGAGAGGGGGAAGCAGGCTCCCTGCTGAGAAGAGAGCCCGATGTGGGGCTCGATCCCAGGACACTGAGATCATCACCTGAGCTGAAGGCAGAGGCTTAACCCACCGAGCCACCCAGGCGCCCCAGGATCCTGAAGAATTAAGAGATCTCTTGAGTATTATTAGTTCTAGCCATAGGAATTATAGAAACACGGATATTAGCAAAGAAAGAAGCTATGTAGAATATCTAGGAAGGTGAGACCAGAATGGAAAGTCTTTACATGAGAAACTGAATTAAAATAAAATTAATATTGATTAAAATTAAAGTGCATTCTGGAGCTATATATAACCATTAGCAATTTAAAAGACAGCTTTTGGTTGGAGAGGATGGTCATCAATCACCCCTTGTTTAACATCACTTTCACATTCAAGCTTCTCTTCCTGCAATTTTGCAGGCTTTTATATCCAGGGAAGGCACATACCTGTGAAACTCACAGTATTAAATGAGTTGGTGGTAGAAGAGTAGGTGAATCTTAGAGTATCAGGGAAGGTCTCAAGGTTGAGAGTTGAATCATGGTAGTTGAATCATGGTAGCTTATTAAATGTTGTGCTGTGCATAAATGAGAGAGCTGGTCCATTCTGCTGTTTTCTGTGTTTTGACTTTGGAAAAACCTCTCCTCTCCTTGCTCTGTCCTTCTTTCCTGTCATCTTCCTTAGGATCTGTTGATGACTTGTGTTCTTCCAAATACAAGTTTTCATCTCTAAAAAAAAAAAATCATAGTTTTAAATAACATTTATGTAAATGATATTAAAGTAATATTGCTTATCTGGCTTAGCTGTCATTTTGTTTTTCTTATGAGCAGTATCACAACTTCACATCTTTTCCTTACATGTCCGTTGTTGTTGTTGTTGTTGTTGTTGTTGTTTGGTGTTATGCCATGTGAGAAAAACTACTTGTATCCTAAAGTTACTACAGCTCTTAGACACTGCTTTTATATATGAAGTAATAGTTCAGGAAGAATTAAATCATTTATAAACTTACTTCCTGACTTTTACAGGTAAATAAAAGTATGTCATACCCTTTAGATTTGAATTATCCTGAAATCATTATCTGAACAGTCTTTGTTCTTCACTTTATTTTTTTTTCTTTTCTTTCGCTTTTTTCTTTTCTTTCTCACTTTTTTTTTTTTTTTTGTAATATTCCCCTGTATACTTTTAGGGCATGAAAAATCTTAAAGATTATTTCACAGTGGGAGATTAACTATGACTAATATCCTGTCTCCAAAATCCACTTTTGATTCCATAGATGCTAGTTCATTCCTTTCCTGGTGGAGGAAGCATTTCTTTCCATCCCATTTTACTGCTGTCACTTGCACTTATTTTATTCTCCTGTAGGCATGGATGGAAGTGGTGCTGAAGTTTACCTTTTTTTCTTATAAACAGATGTGAAAGAGGTGTGGATAAGCTCACAACTCAAATATTCTTTGAAGGAGAAAAATATTTTTTCCCTGCAAGAAGATGCTATTAAGAGATTTAAAATATCCAAAACTGTATTTCTCTTAATAAAAACATTGTATTTGGTTTCTAAAAAAATGTATGCATTTGTAGCATGCACTACAGAAAAATAGATGGTGCATCTAGCTCTGAGAGGATATTTGATCATTCTTCTTCGGCTACATAAACTCCATAAATGAGTGACAAGCAGCTGGTGTCTCATTATCTCCAACAGAGTCTTGAATGCAGTCTGCAAGCTTTTGAATAGTCTGTTTTTGCATCTAAGTGAAGAACACTTGAACTCAGCCTTTCCCCCCCGCCCTTTTTTTTGCATAGACATGTTACTAGGCTGTATTAACTCTGAAAATCAAATTGATTCTTATCTCTATACCTGGAAAAATTCTCATTTTTGGAATAAGAACATGTATTTCACACTGTGGCTATGAAGTCATAATAAGTGGAATATGAGTAAGAATTTGAAAAATGGAGATAATTTAAGGAATATGTCTATAGTAGATGTCAGCAAATTCATTACTGCAGAAGCTTATTCAGGTGGGTATTTTTATGTTTTTTTGGATGGCAGGCATTACATCCATTAGTAGAGCAGTCCTTGCTTTACTGATTATACTTATTTACTGAATATACTGATTATGCTTATCCTCCACACATCCCTTTGAATAGACAGCACCTACCCCCACACCCGTATAGAAGGAATTTCATTAAATTTGTTGAATGATTGAAAATAATTTGTTTTAGTTAAATTGATACTACATTTGAACTTTTATTGCATTGGATTCTTATGGCTAATCTAATGCATCATGAAACACTCTTCTGCTTAAATTTATGATATGACTCCACAGCTTAAAATTTCTGAGAGAATTCTGGTTTTGATATAATAAGAGTGTCAATTATTTCCAGGTATAGCATAGACTTCATAATTCTGTAAGACTTACATATAAGTAAATGAGGAAATAATTTCTGACATCCTCCACTGCTAATGGAGGACATAAAAAATTAAATATTTATAATGATATTCAGATAAATAACATCAGTCCTATTCCATGCTATATTAGTTGTCTTGGGATGCCATAATAAAATAATATAGACTGGGTGGCTTAAACAACAGGAATTTATTTCTCACAGTGGAGGAGGAAAAGGAGGCTGGGAAGCCCAAGATCAAGGTGCTGGACAATTCACTTTTGTCTGGTGAAGACTCTCCCTGGCTTTTGGATGACTTTCTCCTCTTTGTGTCTTCACAGGGCCTTTTTTTGGGTTATACACACATACACACACACACACACACACACACACACACACACACACATGCACAGAATATGCAAGCTCTTTGGTATTTCTTCTTATACGAGTACTAATCCCATCATGAGGCCCCAACCTTATAGTCTCTTCCAATTCTAATTATCTTCCAAGGATCCCATCTCCAAATAGCATCCCATTGGGCGGTGGGGCTGTAACATATGAACTTAGAAGGGGAACACAAATATTCAGTCCAGAAAACATACAGAGCACATTTCTTGCTCATCACTGCTTTTCTGTAGCCTCTATCCCCACTCCTTCAAGTCAGCTTCTTTTTTGATGTTCACCATTTTTAACATTTTAATTCTAGTATATTTAACATACAGTTTAGTTACAATATAGTCATTCAACTCTTCCATACATCACCTGGTGCTCATCACAAGTGCACTCCTTAATCCCCACTACCTATTTTGCACATCTCCCGCTGTTACTCCCTCTGGTAACCATCAGTTTGTTATCTACAGTTAAGACTCTGTTTCTTGTTTCTCTCTCTCTCTCTTTTTTCCCCTTTTCTTAAATTCCACAGTGAAATCATATGGCATTTGTCTCTCTCTGACTAACTCATTTTGCTTTGTTCTATTTCTCTAGCTCCATCCATGTTAATTAAAATGGCAAGATTTCATTCTTTTTTATGGTTGAATAATATTCCAGCCCCCCCCATACACTCACACACACTTATATACCAATTCTTTTTCCATTTGACTATCAATGGACACTTGAACTTCTTTTATAATTTGGCTATTGTGACTAATGCTTTTGTAGACATAGGGATACATATATCCATTTGAATTAATGTATTTGTATTCTTTGGGTAAGTACCTAGTAGTGTGATTACTGGAACCTAGTGTAGTTCAATTTTTAACTTTCTGAGGAACCTCCATACTGTTTTCCGTAGTGGCTGCACCAGTTTGCAATACCACCAATAGTGCATGAGGGTTCCTTTTTTCCACATCCTTGCCAGAACTTGTTGTTCATTGTGCTTTTGATTTTGGCCATTCTGACAGGTGTTGGGTGATATCTCATTGTGGTTTTGATTCTTATTTCCTAATTATAAATGATGTTGGAGTATCTTTTTCATGTATTTGTTGACCTTCTGGATGTATTTTGAAAAAAATGTCTGTGTCTTTTGCTCATTTCTAAATTGGTGTGTGTGTGTGTGTGTGTGTGTGTGTGTGTGTGTGTGTGTGTGTTGAATTATATAAGTTCTTCATTTATTTTGGATACTAATCCTCTATTGGATAAGGTATTTGCAAATATCTCTCCCATTCTGTAGGTTGTCTTTTAGCTTTGTTGATTGCTTCCTTTGATGTTCAGAAGCTTTTAATTTTAATGTAGTCTCAACAGTTTGTTGTTGTTGTTGTTTTTATTTTCTCTGCTTCAGGAGATGTGCCTAGAAAGACGTTGGTACAACCAATGTGAAAGACATTTTGCCTATGTTCTCTTCTAGGCTTTCAGTGGTCTCAGGTCTCATATTTAGAGATTCATTAAAGACTGTTGGATAGTCTTTTCTGTTTTGTTGAAGATTAATTGACCCTATAACTGTGGGTTTATTTCTGGATTTTAAAATTCTGTTCCATTGATCTGTGTGTCTGCTTTTGTGCCAGCACCACACTGTCGTGATGACTACAACTTTGTAATATAGTTCCAAGTCCAGAGTCGTGATGCCTCCAGGTTTGCTTTTCTTTTTCAAGGTTCCTATGACTATTCAGGGTCTTTTGTGATTCATAAACGTTTTAGGATTGTTTGTTGTAGCTATGTGAAAAATGTTGGTATTTTGATAGGGATTGCATTAAATGTGTAGGTTGCTTTGAGTAGTATAGATATTTTAACAATATTTGTTCTTCCAATCCATGAGCATGGAATGTCTTTCCATTTCTTTGTGTCGTCTTCAATTTCAAGTCAGCATTTTTTGACTGAATTTCCTGCTGATCCAAAAGATGAGCTTAATGAAACAAAGAAAATAATTGGTGACTGAGAAGAGCAAAATAGACACAGTAGTGGAATGAAGTCAAACCACTGTTGGGAGTAGAACCCTCAAAGCAGTCAGAATGTTATTTTCACCACTGAAAACAAATTTAAAGTAAAATTCAAAAGCATATAAGGCTTAGTCAGACAAAGAAATGGCAATTGGTGCATGAAAGTGATACTGAGATGCCTGCTGAGGGACTTCTGGAACAGCCTGTCTACCTGTCCACTGAGTTAGGTGCCAGCCCTGGGGGTGATGGTTATGGATACCCATGGCACTTCTCTGGGAATATTTCAGAGATGTGTGGGGTCTGGGTGTTAGAAAGTGTCTACTACCCCTAAAGGATCCCATGTCTGTATCTCAGTGTGGTCATTCACTAGTTATGGTAGCCATGATACTCAGTAGCTGATTTGTTTAAATAGTCCGGGCAAATGAAACCTAATAAGCTTGTTCTTAAATCCCTCAGGTCACTCTATCTGGAATGCAATAACAGCTCATTAGCTAAGATATTATACCCTGACTGAAGTGATAACATGGACATTGAAATCCTGGAGTGTGGCTGCAGGGATGTATAGCCTCATTCATTGAGGGAACTAGTAATATGATAATAGAGTTAGTGCAGCAATGTTTCCACTAGATCAAACCTCTTTGTCATTCCTAATAGACCCTTAAGATGTCATAGGACACTAGAATACCATTTCTAGGGAAATTTTTCAATCAATACTTAAATTTTCTTTCCTAAAAATATTTGTACAAATTACAGTACCAGGGAAGGCCAACTGTAGGACAAGGATCAAAGAATTAAGTTAGTGAGTCCTACCCATAGGGTTCTTCCTGGAGTGAGTCTTTTTCTATTTGATTACTCTGTTTCTGGAATTTGAAGCCTTCAGTGGTTGTTAGAAAAAGCTACTGATGATTTAGCTACTGTGCTATTATCCATACTAATAATTACCTCTGTTAATGGGCGATTATTTGGGTCAGGAATCATGTATTATTCACCAGTGTATCTTGAACATTTAGCATTTTTAATGAATGGAATAATACAAGTGAATTAGAATCTTCTGAAAGCAGATTCAAGATGATCGTTAAGAAGAAAAGTTATTGTACTCATAATGTATTCCTGACTTTTCAGATGAATGAAAAAAGCCCTCATCCTTTCAAAATTGTGATCAGTGACATGCTATGTTCACACCAAAGTTTCAATGAGAGGGTTGCTTTCCCCTATTTCATTTCCCTGAAATTTCCTGGGATGGGATAATTATAATAATAGTAACAGATATCATATGTTTCATGCTTATTAGAGTTTAAGAACTGTGATATGTACTTTAAATTGCACTAAAGATAACAGCAATAGTAGCAGCTAATACTTACTGAGCACTTGTTATGCACCAGGTATTAAGTATTTTATATAATAACATCTAATAAAATCTTAAACTATGTCAGTCCCACATTGCAGATGAGGAAACTAAGACAGATGTGAGGGCATAGATCAACCAGCTAATAGGTGTGGAGTCAGATACCAAGCATAGACCTCAGGGCTGGCTCTTAATTTTTTTGCAGTGCCATATCCTGTGAGCTATGCTACCTCCAAGGCTGCCACTGGCCCTTTTCATGCTTTAGTGCGAATTAGAAAAAAGTTAATCTTCCTCAATAATAAGAACTATTACAAACGAAAAACCATTCTTTAGGACATAATGAAAATTGAATTATTAAACATAAAATAGATGTTTTGAATTTTTAAATTTATTTTATTTTATTATTTAATTTTTTATTTAAAAATTTATTTATTTATTTGAGTGGGGAGGGGCAGAAGGAGTGGGAAAGAGGGAGACTCTCAAGAAGACTCCTTACTGAGTGTGGAGCCCGATGCTGGGGTCAATCTCATGACCCCTGAGATCATGACCTGAGCTGAAATCATTAGCCTGATGCTTGACTGACTGAGCCACCCAGGTACCTGATGTTTTAAATTTTAATCAAACTTGGGAGGAATAACCGCTGAGATATAAAATTATTTTTTAAATATATAGCTTGCTTTCATTGAAATTAAATTATTTATGATGGGATACTTATTTTCACCAATATCTTCTTTTTTTTCATCTGTATTTTTTTTCCTTTTAAAATTGTTCAATTTCTAGTTAATTAACATGTAGTGTAATATTTGTTTCAGGAGTAGAATTTAGTAATTCATCACTTATGTATAACACCATACTCATCATAACAAGTGCCTTCCATAATACCCATCACCCATCTAGCCCATTGCCAATCCACTTATCTCCATCAACCCTCAGTCTGTTCTCTACCATGAAGAGTCTCTTATGGTTTGCTTCTCTCGCTTTCTTTTTTTCCCTTCCCATATGTTCATCTGTTTTATTTCTTAAATTCCACATATGAATGAAATCATATGCTATTTGTCTTTCTCTGCCTGACTTATTTAACTTAGCATAATACACTCTAGCCCTATCCACATTATTGCTAATGGCAAAATTTCATTCTTTTTGATGTCTGACTAATATTTTATTCTTTATCTATTTATCTATCCATCATCTATCTATCTACCACCTGAGTAATATTCCATTGTGTGTATATATATATATATATATATATATATATGTATATATACACACACACACACACCACCTTTTCCTTATCCATTCATCAGTTGATGAACATTTGGGCTCTTTCCAGTTTGGCTATTGCTGATAATAATGCTGTTATAAACATTGGGGTGCATGTAATCTTTTGAATCTGTATTTTTGTGTCCTTTAGGTAGTAAGTTGTTTGTAGTAGTGCAAATTGCTGGATCAGAGGTAGTTCTATTTTAACTTTGTGAGGAAACTTCATACTATTTTTCAGAATGGCTGCACCAGTTTACATTCCCACCAATAGTGTAAGAGGTTTCCCATTTCTCCACATCTCACCAACAACTATTCTTTCCTGTGTTGTTGATTTTGGCTATTCTGACAGGTGTGAGGTGCTATCTCATCATGGTTTTGATTTGTATTTCCCTGATGATGAGTGATGTTGAGCATTTTTTTATGTGTCTACTAGCCCTCTGGATGTCTTTGTTGGAAAAATGTTTATTTTGTTTTCTGCCCATTTAAAAAAAAATTATTTATTTATTTGACAGAGAGAGATCACAAGTAGGCAAAGAGGCAGGCAGAGAGAGAGGGGAAAAAGGCTCCCTGCTGAGCAAAGAGCCCGATGAGGGGCTTGATCCCAGGACCCTGAGATCATGACCTGAGCTGAAGGCAGAGGCTTAACCCACTGAGTCACCCAGGTGCCCCTCTGCCCATTTCTTAAATGGAATATTTGATTTTTGGATGTTGAGTTTGATACTTTTTTAAAAATAGATTTTGGATACTAACCCTTTATCAGATATGTCATTTGCTATGTCTTCTCCCATTTCATAGGCTGCATTTTAATTTTGTTGATTATTTCCTTTGCTGTGCAGAATCATCTTGATAAATCCCAATAGTTCATTTTGCTTCTTTTTCCCTTGCCTCTGGTGACAGGTCTAGTAAGAAGATGCTATGGCTGAGGGTAAAGAGGTTGTTGCCTGGGTTCTCCTCTAGGATTTTGATGGCTTCCTGTCTCACATGTGGGTCTTTCATCCATTTTGAATTTATTTTTTGTATGGTGTAATAAAGTGGTCCAGTTTTCCCAACATCATATGTTGAAGAGATTGTCTTTTTTCCATTGGACATTCTTTTCTGCTTTGTCGAAGATTAGTTGACCATATACTTATGGGCCCACTTCTGGGTTTTCTATTATGTTTCATTGATCTTGTGTCTGTTTTTGTACTGGTACCATGCTGTCCTGAGGACTGCAACTTTGTAGTATAGCTTCAAGGCTGGAATCATGATACCTCCAGCTTTGTTTTCCTTTTCACCGTTGCTCTGGCTATTTGGGGTCTTTTGTGATTCCAAACAAATTTTGGGATTGTTCTAGCTCTCTGAATAACATTGTTGATATCTAATATTGAAAATGTTAAATGTGCCCCAAAGTATCTGGATATGTATCTTGCTGAAGGTGTAGTGTTTTATACACACTTTTGATTTTTGAGATTTTATTCTTCTGTGCCTAATAGCTTTTAATGATTAGTGTGACCATGCTATTGTAAAACTTCAAAAAATTGTTGTAAGAATTACAGATATTCTACCTCTTTGGTTAGGTCTATTCCTTGGTATCTTACTGTTTTTGATGCAATTGTAAATGGGATTGATTCCTTGATTTCTTTTTCTGTTGCTTCATTATTGGAGTATAAAAATGCAATAGTTCTATGACTGGTTTATTTCACTTAGCATAGTGTTGTCAAGTTTCCTCCATGGGTTGCAAATAGCAATGATTTCCTTTTTAAAAGGCTGAACAATATTCCATTGTATACATATACCATATTTTCTTTATCTATTCTTCAGTGGACATATTTAGGTTGTTCCCACATTTTGGTGCTTTCGAATAATGCTGCAGTGAGCATTGAAGTGCAAATGTTTCTTCTAGATCCTAATTTTACTTTTTTTTTATAAAAACATAAATTTTTTAAATTTTTAAATTTTAAAAATTTTAATAAAAATTCCAGAAGTGGAATTGCTAGATCACATGGTGATTCTATTTTTTATTTTTTGAGGAATCTCCATACTGTTTTTTATAATGGCTGCACCACTTTGCTTTACCACCAATAGTATAAGAGGGTTCCAATTTCTCCACATTCTCACTAACACTTACTAGCTTTTCTTTTCTTTTTTCTTTTTTTTAATGCCCATCCTGACAAGTGCGAGGTGATATCTCATTGTGGTTTTGCTTTGCATTTCACTGATGATCAGGGAAATATAATACTTTAATGAGAGATATAACTGATTTTTCAAAAGCAATTTAAAGTTTCTGATATCACAACAAGAATATTTTATTCTTCACTATAGTCATTAGTCAATATAAATTATAAATTTTTACAAAGTTGTAGTAATTCACATTCATAATAACTTTCAAATTACATGTGTTATCTGGAACAGTACTTCTCAAACTGTAGTTATGTGTTTGAATCATCTGATGATCATGATAAAATGCAGATTCTAATTCAGTAGGTTTGGTGGGGCCCAGGTAATAGTGATGTTGCTAGTCTATGGACTAAGAGTAGCAAATACCTAGAGCAATGAAAAGGCCATGATATTCTTCATTGTCATAAGACTTTCTTTCAAAGACAGTATTATTATATTCCATATAGGAAAAAATTGATTTTGCAATTTAGTTTTGGATCATAGACAGACTGGTAGTGAGACTTATAGGTGGGTGAAATCTTCCTCTTTCTGGTAATTTAGCATTGGAGGAGTTGGTGTCAGAGTCAAGAAACTGCAGTTTAACATCAATGATACAATTTTATTTTATTTTTTTAAAGATTTTATTTGTCTGACAGAGAGAGATCACAAGTAGGCAAAGAGGCAGGCAGAGAGAGAGGGGGAAGTAGGCTCCCCATTGAACAGAGACCCCAATGTGGAGCTCGATTCCGGGACCCAATCATGACCTAAGCTGAAGGCAGAGGCTTAACCCACAGAGCTACACAGATGTCCCAATGATATATTTTAGTAAGCAAAATTACTTGATGTTTCTTCACAGAATTTCTTCTTTTGATTTTTTCAAGGACACTATTGATTGAATTTTGGCTCCTGTACATTTTGCATATAGCATTAAATGATATCTAGTTATCAGGAGGTTGTAATATTTTAATGGAAGTTAATTTTTATACTGCCAGAATTTCCATAACAAAAGATAATCAACTATCTGTTAAGTGGGTGATCACTTAGTAATCTCTAATTTATGTCTAAGTAACACTGACTTTGTATATTACTAATGGGAAATGAATCTTGCTATTACACAGTGATTTATATTTTTCCAAATGTATTTGTAGACAAGTTCAGAATTCAGAAATATTATTAAACAAATAACAGATGTTATGAACTTTTTTATACAAGTTTTGCATTTGATCTGTGCACTAATACCAATAAAGGACTTTGTTGCTCACATTTTCAAATATTTACCTGTCAGTACACTAGTCAGAAATGTAATTATTTGTTTAAAAACACAGGTTATTTTAGATGTTTGGCCAAACAAGACCTTCTGATTATCAAACTCGTTTGTCCTTTGTTAGAGAATAGTACAAATATACTGATTTTTAAGAACAAAGTATAGAGCTGCTCTGTGCTAGAAAACTGTAATAATAAATAGACAAATTGCCCATTTTTTGAGTCAGTAAAATTATAATCAAAATTGAACAATAGTTCAAAATGGTAAAGCTGTCTATGAAGTGAATGTTACCTCTTGAATATGGAGCCCCTGCGCAAGTGCATAAGTGAGAAATCCCGTGTTCCTGGCTGCTTTTCTCAGCATGTTTCATCCCTCATGTTGTCCCATATTGAGACTGCAGTCATACTGGTTTCACCTGCCATCTCCACTTTCCAAGTTAACCCCAAGAAGTTGGTTGTAGAGAACTCGGTAGGACACTTGAAGTATAATGTAGTTACCACAAGCAATAATGATCAGATCCATTTGAATTTCTATATGGAGGCCTCTTAGAGAGGGAGCTGATGTTTGTAAGTCCTCCAACTGCAGTTTGTAGGTCAGCTCTTGAGCAAAAAGAAACTTTTGAGCAGGTCTTTGCACAGTGGTCATTGCATTTAACAGTCTGTTTGTTGGTAGCCGCAAGAGGTCTGTGTCCTGGGATCCATAGATTTATCCTATCACAAGACCACCCAGTATTCTATACAAAGAAAGTCAGACACAGAGTTCTTCCTTGCCTTGGCCCTATCCCAATATCTGGCCACATTCAGTCTTAATTTCCATGTTGCCTTGACTAGAAATGCAAGTGCATGATAGAAATGTTGCATTTGGAAGAGACCTGTGGAATCACCAAGCTCAACTTCCTCTCCAGTGCAGAAATCTCCTTACTAGCTTCATTGATCACTTACCTTCTATCTCAAGAGTTTCTAGTACCCCATTTCATTTCAGCCCATTTCAGGAGCCCAGGTCTAATTACTAATTCTCCATGTATTAAGTTCTCTTAATTATCAATTAATTATTTCTTTATAACTTCATTTATTCAGATTATTTTTTCTGGAACAGCAAAGGCTTTGATTTTCTTCAAACATACTTACAAAATTGATATATAAATTCCACATATAGCTATAAAGAAATGTATAGTTGCAGAATATAGGATTACAGGATTTTAGAATTAGAGGAAATTATATAATAATTTATATTTGATTTTCATTTATCCCTTTTCCCCATATGTTTAAGTATACTTTAAATGCCTTGCATACTTTAAATATAAAAAGGAAATTTCTTCTAGCATCTAAGATAAGAACTGAATTGGTATCAGATACCACTGAAAATAAATGCTCTATAGAATGTAACTAATTGTGTAGAAATGCTCAAGGTCATTTAGTCTAATTAACAGTAAAGTCAATCAATACATACTGAATGCAGTGATGCCCATGGAAATAATTAAGCTAATTGTCTTTGGGGAATCCATCTTACAGATTTCTTTTCCAATTTGCCATGCTCTGTCCAAGGCAGTCTTTCCCCCTCCTTATAGGTCTTTTTATGTTTTCACTTGAGATATATAAAGATCCAGTCAGAATTTAAATTGAATTGATTCTTGTGGGAAATTTCCTTTTTTCCCTTTAGCCAGGCCCATGTTTCCATTTTTTTTTTCTTCATGAAAAAGTTGGGCCTAGCTTGAGTAAATCATGACCATTATGGTTTTCCAGCATACTAATAAGAGCAAAGTGAGAGTCTGTGCTGACTGGACAGTTTTAATGGCAAGTTGCACGTGGGTGAGCCATGCTGCTGAAGACAGCTGTACGCTAGGCATCTGTCTGATAAATTTGGGCTCACCTTCCCCTCAATTACTTTTGGTGGAGAGGATTACTGGCAGAGTATAAAAGAGGGAATATCTCAGCATGGCCATGTAAGACCCATGGGTGTTCTCAGAGGACTCTTTCCAGAGAACACACAGAGATACCAAGGCCTGAGGTATTACTCATAGTTTTCCCCAAAGTTTTACTACCTCTCGAATGCATAATCTAGAATAATCTTCATGAGACATTTAGTAGGACTGTTGGACTCATAGTGAAAGGAAATACTCATGGTTCTACTACTTCTTTGATACTTCCTCCTTTCAAATATCTGTGCTTGTATACAGAAGCCAAAGGAACAAATACTAAATGAATGTCATGGAAAATTCTCGCAGGGAAATGATCAAGCTAAGAGAAAAATCCCTCCCTTCTAGTAATTTCTAACTTAATTGAGGAGGAAATATTACAGAATCATGTGCAAAAAATTATTCAGGCTCAATGTTTTTTTTGAAAAGGCAAAAAATGAGGGGTTAGTTAGATCAAGTTTTATGTGCATTACAATAATATATTTTGAATCATCCCAGTTGTAAATATTTTGTCCCATTAACTAATTAACTCTATCAATCACCTAACTGTTTTGATGATGCCATTTTTTTGAAAACCCTAAACAATTTTTAAGTGGTCTCTTCCTCCTGAAATGATACCTAAAGTCAGATCATATGTTCTGTTTATGACTCAGAAATTTTGGTCACTATTAATTCAGAGGAGAGATCAGGATGCTTTTTTTTTTTTTTGAAGTTAGAAAAGTGAGTCACGCTAGAAATGCAATGTAGAAAATAAGAAAATACAAATTAGTGAAACAGGTCCACTTCCAGAACAACTGAACCATCATATATGCTTCCCTGTCTACCTGTGCCCCATCCCAGTTTAGCCCAGGAGAAAGTCCTATTCCTAGACATGGCAGCATATCTGAGGGGTTATCACTATATACTTCTAATCACCCTGAGGCCTGGCTGTTGTCTGACCAGTGAGAAATCCACTGCCAGAATCACATCCTGAAGAGCTTACTTTCTAGAACAATTGCTTTATCTTATTTAATTTTCTCTAGTGTTTTTCTGCTTTCTAATTGTTGATGTCTGTTTTTATCTTTTTATGTCTTTACTTCTGCTTATTTAGGGTTTAATTTGCTCTACTTTTTATAGTTTATTAACTTGAAATCTTATATCATGGATTTTAGATCTTTCCTCTTTACAATAAGCACATACTTTCTCCCTTTAAACAATTCATTAGATGTATTCCACAATTTTTGATATGTTGTATTTTAAACTTTTTATTCAGTTCAAAATATATTCTACTTTTTTGTGTGTTTTCCTCTTTGATCCATGGCTTATTTGTAAATATATTGTTTAATATCCAAAATACTTGGAGATTCCCAGAAATTGTGTTATTAAAACTTCTAGTTTAATTCTATGGTGGTCAGAAAAATAATTTGTATGGTTTCAGTCTTCTAATATTTTCAAGATGCTATGGTAAATAATGCTGTTTTCTATTCTTAAAGAATAAACAGAAAAGAATGTTGATCTGTTATTTATTGGTATAATTTTCTATAAATATTAATTAGGTCAATTTAGTTTATAATAGCACTCAAGTCTTCCACATCTTTAGTCATTTGCTATATATTCTACTATAATTGAACGATGAGTACTGAAATTTCCAATTTTAATTTGGATTTATCTCTCTTCTGGAAGTTCTATCAATTTTTGCTTCACATATTTTGAAGCTCTGTTATTGGATACATATTATTTAGGACTATTGTAATCCTCTTAATGTTATCATATGAAAGGTATTTTTTATCCCTGGTAATATTTTCTTTTCTAAAGTCTACTTTTCTGATATTGGTATAATCATGCCACTTTTCTTGTGATTAATTTTTGAATGTTGTATCTTTTTTCATACTTGTAATCTTAATCTATCAGCCTTTTTATGTTTAAATTGGGTTTCTTATAGATATCATATATTTGGAGCTTCATTTTATGAAGCCAGATTAATAATTTTTGCCCTTCAATTCAATATTTAGGCCATTTACATTTAATATAATTAGTTATAGGGCTGATTTTAAAACAACCTCACTGCTCGTTTCCTATTTGTCTTTTGTGCTCTTTGTTCATTTTTTCTTGTTTTTATGTTCTCCTTTGGATTAGTTGAATTTTTAAAAAACCTATAGCATATCAGTCTCTTAGATAAATGTTTTATTTTTATATTTTATTAGTGCTTACTGTTGGGATTACAATATACATCTTTAATTTATCCCAGTTTACTTTCAAACTGTTATAACATTTCCTTTCTACTGTAAGACCCTTACAAAAATATATTTCCATTTATTCCCTCTCATTTGTTGTACTGTTACAGTTACACATTTTAATTTTACCTTGGCTTTACACCACATGATCCAGTGTTATTATTTTGTCTTAAGCTGTCCATGACCTTTTAAAGAGATTCAAAAATGGATAAAATATATTTTTGTTAACTCATATGTTTATCATTTGGCACTCTTTATTCCTTTGTGTAGAGTTAAATTTTCCTTCTGCTTAAAGAACTTTCTTTAACATTTCATACAGCATAGTTGCTAGAGGTAAATTTTCTCAGTTTTTATTTTTCTGAAAAGTCTTTATTTGCCTTTATTTTTATAAGATTTTTTTTCTGGCTGAAGAATTCTAAGTAATAAGTTTTTTTTTTTCTTTCAGTATTTTAATGTCTCTCCATTATCTTCTGGTTCAAATAGTTTTTGATAAGTATGCTGTTATTTTAATCTTTGCTCCTTTACACATAGTGAATTTTTTTCCCTTCTGGCTGTTTTTTAAGATTTTATCAGTGGGTATTTTGTAATTTTATTCTCCTATGCCATGGCATTGCTTTCCTTATATTTCTTTTGGTTGGCGGTCATTGAAGTTGGATTTGTGGATTTTTATATTTTGTAATCAGATTTCAGAGAGGTCATTTTTGTTCATTTTTTTTCCCTTTTACTGCCCTTCTTCTTGTACTCCAGTTAGAAATTTTATTTTATGCCTCATCTGTTATAAGGTCTTTCTACTCCAGCTGGTACAAACACAAACTATTTCCAGCCTTGTATGCTTAGAAAATTGTTTCAGCTACTCCCTTCCAGGGGCTTTTCCTCAGCTCCAAATTCAAAAGGACCTCTCTGCAGATTTCTAGAGCTCTCTTTTTATGCAGCTCCCTCTTCTCCTATACCCCTACCTACAAATTCTTATTGTCTTGACTTTTCCCAAGCTTTCCTCTCTGTCTTCTCAACTCAGCAAGGCTGGCTGACTTTATGATAAGCCTCTCCCTGCACCACTCCCTATTGCAGCCTGGTAACTGCCTCTCAGCACACAAACTTGGACAATAGTAGGGCTCATCTTGCTTGATTCTCTTCTTTCATGGATCATAGTCCTATATTGCTTTTTGTCCAATGTCTGAAAATTACTATTTCATATATTTTTTCTGATTTTCTAGTTGTTTATGATATAAAGATAAATCTGGTCCATGTTATTCTATCTTTACTACTAGAACAACCTGTATTGTTATTTTTAGAAATATACAGTTTTGATAAATTGTGCTGATTAGAGAATACATTCTGTATTACTTCAAGTTTTGAAAATGTTGAGGCTTGTTTTAGGACCTTCATGGCTTTTGTCTCTGCTCTATAAATTGTTGAAAAGATGTGCTTTGATTCATGGTATGGTTATGAATTTATCTATTTCTCCTTATCATCCTTTAACATTTTGCTTTAGAAACTTAGCATTTATGTTATTAGAGTTATTAAAATTATGTCATTAGTTTTTATTAAATTTAATATTGCTCTGTGTTATGGTGGACTGAAACTTTTGGAATGTGAGTGACCATTTTTATGATCAGTAATTTTTTTGCCTTAAAGTCTATTTTGTCTAGTATTAATATAACATTTTGCTTTCATAGCGTATCTTTTATATTCTGTTATTTTCAACCATGTGCTATATGTTTTAGATAATTCTTTTATATATATGTCATATATATGTATGTGTATATATATATGTGTGTATATATATATATGTATAAAATCTCATATGATCCTTTTTACTTTTTAATTGGAACAGTTAACCCATTCATATTAAATGTAGTTACTGGTGTATTGAATTTAAAGCCAGTGTCTTAATGTGCTTTCTATTTGTTCTACTTCTTCTGTATTTCTTTTAATCTTTTTTGACTTTTATTTTTAAATGCTAATTTTTATAAAATTTTATATAAAATAAGAATTAATATAAATGCAAAGTATATCAACTCAAGCAAATTTAAATAGAGCCAAACAAGGTATTAAATGAATGTATGAATGAAAAGTAAAAAAGAAAAAAACCCTTTAGCCTTACATTTAATTATTCATGTTTCAGATGTTGCTTGCTGGAATGTCACTTTTTTCTTAGATTTAAAACAATGACTTCTATTAAACTTAAGTATGCTATGAGATATTAAACATTACTTAGAAATCACAAACACAAGGAGGTTAGAAAACTTAAGTAAGTTTTTGTATGTAAGTACAACTGATTACTGAAATCTTTTTTACATTTAAAAGCTCTAAAAATATAGGATATGAAATATGTCTGGAAATAAGTAGCCAAACACCAAGTATCCTTTTTTTTTTTTAAAGAATTTATTTATTTATTTATTTGATAGAGAGAGAGACAGAGAAAGAGGAAACACAAGCAGGGGAGTGGGAGATGGAGAAGCAGGCCTCCTTCTAAGCAGGGAACCTGATGTGGGCCTCGATCCCAGAACCGTGGGATCATGACCTGAGCCAAAGGTAGATGTCTAATGACTGAGCCACCCAGGTGGCCAAATGCCAAGTATCTTAAAGGTCAGCTTTTAAGATGGTATTATAGCATAAATAGAATATGAAATGCATAGAAGCTTTCATACATAAACAAGTTTTATCATTCACTTTTAAAAACAAAGAAGCTGCAATTCCTCAGATTCTTCTTTTTCAATGCTAAAACTTAAAAGGATTTTTAACACCCTCAAGGACAAAAAAACTCTGAAATTTCTTTTAATGTTAAAATTATAAAGAATTTTCTTCTTTTAAATTTATAGAAATTTACATTTGAAAGCTTCTAGAGAAGAATCTCTAATATTAATACATTTTTTCATTGAAATGTAAATAATTATATCTGGGGATCACCGTTAACTGTGAAAAGGAAGTTAACAGGGGCACCTGGGTGGCTCAGTGGGTTAAAGACTCTGCCTTCTGCTCAGGTCATGATCTCAGGGTCCACGGATGGAGCCCCATATCAGGCCTTTGCTCAGTGGGGAGCCTGCTTCCCCCCCTCTCCTCTGCCTGCCTCTCTGCCCACTTGTGATCTCTGTCTGTAAATAAATAAATAAAATCTTTAAAGAAGAAGGAAAAAAAAAGAAAGTTAACAATCTCTGGGAAATTCCCCAAAGAGCTCAGGCTTTAGCTTTTACAAATAAGCTCTTAAAACCATTGTTCTGAAGAAAAACTTACATTATGAGTCTACTGACATTCCTTGTTCGTTTAAAGTAAGATTTTTAGTCACTCCACTCAGTGATGCCCCATTTTTATTTGGGTCACATTTTCTAGACATAGATAGATGTCAGGCAAAGAAGTAAATACCTGTTTATATCTAAGTAGTTTCAAATTAGTGAATTGGGGTTTTATTTATTTAACTTGTCCAAGTTAACTGTTGGCAATATATACATTGTTTTTCTAAAATTATGTTCAAATTTCACATATCTGTCACCTCATGAAGAGAACTTCAATTTGACTAATATGCACTAAAACTATAATCAAACCCAAAACTTCACTTTGACAAATAATCCTATTTAAAATTTGATAATCCTATTTAAATAATCCTATTTAATTTTATTAATTCAATTTAATTAATTTATTAATTCAATAATCCTATTTAAAATTTGACTCACAAATTTGTTATTTTTTTTTCCATTTCTGGTACAAAGTTAGAAAGCATAAAAATATATAATGCATAGAATAACTCTCTCAAAAAATTACTGTCTTAGAACAGCACAATGAGAATGTTTTGTTAGAAATATTTCTTCTAAGAAACTAGCTATACAAAAAATAATTGTGTATGTTTTGAATATTGTTTTTTGTCAAAGACTTTCCTGTGCAATTCCTTTGCTACAATTTCAAATTCAACTTCCAATAATATGGAAAATAGAAAGGATAAGTATTTTATCATTATCCAGTCACTTTTGGGGACAGAAATTTTAAAGTGCATCTCATCTATTATGGAAAGAACTGAAATTACAGAATATTGACACACAGGGGATAACGAAGTTCAAGGAGATTTTGATGACAAACATTGGTTTATTTTTGTTTTACTACTATTCTCAAGGTATAGCCATTTGGAGTCCCAAGACCCTGTGTTGGGTGGCCCCAAACTCTGACTTCCCCCTTTTGCTCTAGGAGGCTTTTGAAAGTATGTATCAGCTACCTCTTCCAGATCAGCAACTTCTCGGAGGACAAACCTTTTCCCAAGCCTTGGATTTTTGTCCTGTAACTCCTCACGATCTTGATGTATCTTTCATACTTTTAAGAAAAAAAAATAATATATTTAATCAAGATTTTATAGATATCTATTTATGAATGTGATTTCCTTGATTAAATTACTTAGCCTCTCATTATCCAAAACAAAAATGTTAAGCATCCAATCCATTTTCTTGATACCCATTTCCCTCCCTCCTCTCTCTTTTTCTTTCCTTCTCTTTTAAAATACTTATGTACTTTTTTTTCAGAAGAATATATGAGAGATAAACCTTCCAGAGTTCTCGAATGTCATTCTTTTGCATTCATATTTGATTAGTAGTTTGATTATACATGGAATTGTTATAAAGTCATTTTATACTAAATTTTGAAGATATGATTTCACTATTTTCAGCATTTATTGTTCTTTTTCAAAATATTTTATTCATTTATTTGACAGACAGAGATCACAAGTAGGCAGAGAGGCAGGCAGAGAGAGAGGGAGAAACAGGCTCCTCACTGAGCAGAGAGCCCGATGTGGGGCTCGATCCCAGGACCCCGAGATCATGACCTGAGCCGAAGGCAGAGGCTTAAACCACTGAGCCACCCAGGCGCCCCTCAGCATTTATTGTTCTTGATGAGAAAACTAACACTATTCTGTTTTTGTTTGTATATATATGTACAGGCAGTCTCTGTTTTCTAGGAAAACAGTCTCTGTTTTCTAGAAAAGCCTGCTTACTAGAAATCTATTTAAATTGGATTGTTTTATGGTACTGTTTTCTGATAAAAATAAATGATAACATGATATGACATCTCCAAGTTTTATTTCACTTTCTAGCACAAACATAAAGATAATAATTTATACAATAACATTTTAAGAATTTCCTCCAGGAGGTGGGTAATAGGGAGGGCACGTACTGCATGGAGCACTGGGTGTGATGCCAAAACAATGAACACTGTTATGCTGTAAATAAACAAATAAAAATAAATTTAAAAAATTAATTAATTAATTAAAAAAAAAAGAATTTCCTCCAGGAGCTTATCTTAGATTCTTTAATTTTTAAATGATTATCCTTTGAAAATTCTTTTCTGTTATTTTTCTGGTTGATTTTCTCCTCATCTATCATTAACTGATCTAACTCTACTAACCCTCACTTAGCAATGACTTTGTTGGTGATTCAAGTGATCAACACTTTTATCAACTCAATGAAATCTAACATCTTTCCAAGATTCACAATTTTATTCTAAAATTAATTTATGCAAAAAATCAACTTATGCTGTATATGTATTATTATACATTTATTAAGATATTTATTTTATCCTGTGTTTATTAAAAATTCAGTACAAGATTGACCAAAATAGTCTGTGATGTGATTGATGAGGACAGATATCAGAGTGAAAGGGACATGGGTATTTGAGTTAGGACTAATCTTATAGCGGCCTGTCCATTAATGATATTTTTGAGGCATAACTGTGCTTCCCTATTCAATCTCATGACTATAAAAAAGCAATCGTGAATCTATCTGACCTCAAGGACCTTTCATAATTTGTTTCTACAGCCTTTTCCTGGGAGTTTCTAGGATATTCTCTTTATATTTGGTGTGTTACAAACTTTCTTGTGGATATTTCTAGGTAATGATCTTTTTCACTCATTGTGCTCAGAATCTACAATTTTCAGTTTGAAATCCGGTGTCTTCAATGCTGGGATATTTGCCTCTTTGCTTTTATCTGACAATGTGATCCATCTACTTGCCATCTTCTGGAGGTTTTAATAAATCTCTGGTCTGCTGATGGCTCTCTCCCTTCCCTTTTTGGTGCGGTGATCTATGTCCTGCCCTCGGGTAAGAGAACAGCTACCAGGGAGCTCATCTTGAGGTGGTGGTGTCCCTGAGAGAACGGTGGTCCCAGGAGCACAGACTATTCATAAATCAGCAAGTGCTCACTTCAGAGATGTCTGCAAGAGGCCCTACGGTCCTCGTGCTTGGCTTGAATGTAAGGCACGTCCTTGATTTTGAAAGAAGGACAGTCCTAGGTGAGCTTGTCTACTGGGCAGCTTAGCCAGGTAAGCAATGGGGCAGAGAGAACAACAACACAGACGCAGTGGCTAGAGCTGGGGCACATGGTCAGGCTAGAGTAGGGTGACCTGCTTCTGAGATTAGGAAAGTAAGAGTTTTACACTATTCCTAGAGATATAGAGGATGATATCATAAATAGAGGATGAATTCAGGTTTATGTAAAGGCAGTTTTCCTGCTGCTCTCTGGCTAATTTTTAGTTTTCTTCCCATTTTCTGGACTAGGAGGCCTGACGTATGTGGCTCTCAAAAGAGCCATATTTTCTTGGAAAGAGTTTTCAAGACACTTTAAATAATTTTATACTTATTATAATTTTAGGTGAAGACTCAGAGGACTAACAATTTTCTCAGGTTCACAAAGCATTTCTAGGAGCAGAATCAGAATTTCTTAATGGGAAATACTAGAACACGATCACACAGAGACAGACAATTTTTGCTGTGCAAGGTGTTAGACTGGTGAGCATTCTTTTTTGTGTTTCTGAAACAGGAGGTTAAATGAGACTCTGTCTTGGTTTTTGCTTGAGGCCTCAAAGCCTGAGGAAAAAACTATATTTGCTGAACGTCCTTGTATTCCAAAGTGAAGTGTAGGCCACCTGTAGTAGACATGCCAACGATGTAGTCATCTAGGGTGTGAAAGCACTGAGGAGAAGAATCGAACTTGTGGTCACCTGAGGAACTCTCTACTTTCCCCTCTTCATGAAGGAGGATAGCCACACGCTTTCTGCTTACCTCAAGCCTCTCAGAGGCAGAAACTGGTGGACTGGTGTCTTCCTCAACTCTAAGAGCTCTGAAGATGAGAAGTCTCTGGGGTGTGTGTGTGTGTGTGTGTGTGTGTGAAAAACTGCACTTCTGCCAATGGCTGGGGTGGTGGTGTTTCCTCTGAGGGCCATGCAGAGGAGGGAAACACCATTAGAGCAAGTCTTCAGAGGGGCTACAGGTGGTGGTGGGTGGCTGTTGATAGGCTGGATGGGGTGGGTTACCAGAGTGTGAGGGCTGAGGTTGGGGTCTGGCAGAGGCTGATATAATCATAGGTGTTGCTTCTGTCCTGGGATGTTCAATGGGAGGCTACTGATGGGGAAAGCTGAGTTTCTGAGAAACCCACAGAAGTATCTTGTGAGTATAAATAACCACCCAGCTCAGAAAACAACCTTCCTCCCCTGTCCTCCTATTCCAGGGGCTCAGAAGCCACAGAGTGGGAGGGAGGAGCAGAAGGACAAGGTGAGGATTGAAGCAGGTGCCAGCAACTGCCCTTGCCTCCCTCACTGCAGATTTCCTGGGCTGTGGTAGGCTCAAAGTGGAGACGTTTTAAAGGATGTGCAGGGTTTGGTTATTGCCTGGCCCTGCATATTTCAAATATGGAAAGAGAAATTTCCTTTGGCTAAAAGTGACCTGAGGACTTTTTAGTATTTGAGAGTAGTCAGAAAAAATTTATGAGATTTTCTCGAGATTTCATCCTTGGGCAGAGGAAGAACTAGCCCAAAGAGCAAGTTTAATGTGTGTGTGTGTGTGTGTGTGTGTGTGTGTGTGTGTGAGAGAGAGAGAGAGAGAGAGAGAGAAAGAGAATGGAGGGAAAGGGCAAAGGATAGTAGTGGTAGAAGTCTGTATGCTATGAGGTGATACTCAGTCAAATAAATGATGTTACTTCTGTAGTGCCCAGGATAAAATCCATCTAACACCTACCAAGCTATCTCGTTCTTAACAGATAAAACATAACCCATCTGTCACTGGAAAGTAAGCATCTTGTGCATCAGTTCAGTGGCTTTTTTCTCTAACATTTAATAATGTCTGTCATATAATAGATGCTTAGTAAATATTTTTGGATAATCAGCTACTTAGAGGTAGTATCACTTTGTGCTTGAAAGCTTTGATTCTGGCCATTTGCAATGACATGGATGGACCTAGAGAATATTATGCTGAGCAAGATAAGTCAATCAGAGAAAGACCATTATCATATAATCTCCCTGATATGAGGAATCTGAGAGGCAAAGTGAGGGGTTTGGGGGGTAGGGAAGGAAAAAATGAAACAAGATGGGATCAGGAGTGAAACAAACCATAAGAAACTCTTAATCTCATGAAATAAACTGAGGGTTGCCTGGGGGAGGGGAGTATGGAGAGGGTGGTGGAGTTATGGACATTGGGGAGGGTATGTGCTATGGTGAGTGCTGTGAGGTGTATAGCCTGACAATTCACAGACCTGTACCCCTGGGGCTAATTAGACATTACATGTTAATAAAAAAAAATTTAATAAAAAAATTAAAAAATTTAAAAAAGATTACAGTTAAAAAAATAAAGTCATGCTAAGATTTTTCTTTAAAAAAAAAAAGAGTTTAGGTTTTGGATTCAGAGAACCCTGGGTTCCCATCACAGCTCTACCATTTCTAGCTCTGTCATTTCAGACAGTTTTAAAACCTTCTCTATAATTCAGATTCCTATATTTAATAAAGATACAATAGTTCTACCTCAGTAATTTTTGTTCAGAATTATACAAAATAATGTAATAGGAAATAAGCACATGGTCTGACTTATTAAGTGTTCAATATGTAATAGATGTAGCTTATTATATTTTGTAAATTGTTGCTACATTTTATACCCTCTCATAAAGAGCTTATACTCTGCACACATATTATTGATTTGAATTGAATTTTCACAAAAAGAAACATGGTACTTTTAAGGGCCAATTAAAATAATTTTCCCCTCCCTCCTTTCTTCATTTTTTTTTTCCTCCCTCTCTCCCTTCCCTCCCTCCCTCCCATCTCCCTCCCTTCCTCCCTTCCTTCCTTCCCTCCTTTTAACAATATCACGTGAGGTGAGATATGGGGAGGCCAGAACAAAGCAGGAGAGAGAAACCAGGAACAGTTTCAGGAAGAGTTTCAGGAGTTTTCAGGAAGAGAACCCAGCATGCAATACAAGGCCACTCAGAGGAAGCACCAGAGCAGTCAGGAGGCAGGAGGAGAGAGAGGAACTATGGGTAAGTGCCTTCATCACTGGTTCTGAGGGAAGGAAAAGGCAAGGCGGGACAAGCAGGTTTAGAGTGGCCAATCTAAATTAATTTCAGTGGACTCTGGCCCTGGCTGTAGGTGCCTGGCCCTTGGGCAATTAGAGCAAGTATATAGTGGCCCAGAGCGTGGGAACTGAGGGGGAGGTTGTTGGGGGTGTGGACTTAATTAGCTGCTTAAGAAGGTGAAATGACCAGCCTCTAGTCAGGGCCTCAAAACTGGCTCACAACAGTATTTGAAAAACTATGTGCCACTAGATAGAACCACATGTTAGCAGGAACTGACGCTGAGGATTTTACTATGTAGGAGAGTCTGCCATGTGCACATTGTAAATACTAAGCGCTGCAAATGCATCTGCTAGGCCAAGGCATGAGCAGCCTAACACCATTATCCTCTGTTCTCTTCATGTGTGAAAATTTCTGCCTAAGGGGAAAGCAAAAGGATTATTGCTACTTAATATTTGCTTAGCATAGTGTATTTGAGACATGTTTCAGAACCTTATGAATGAATCTCAAAGTACCTGAAAGTTGTAGCTGTGTCTATTTATACATATCATTGAACATTTTTTCTCTTAAAACCACTGAATTTGGGTAAACCATAGACTGGCCCATAAATATTGAGTCTCTCAGTTTTTCAAGTCAGAGTCTTTCTACTTTCCTGCTAGAATATATGTTACCAAGAAAAGGGGGCATTGAGGAAACATGGAGAGACTATTATATGCTATTTTTCTTCCTTTTCCCTGTTTTGTTTTTTGGGAAGAAAGAAGAACAAAAGGAGGCAGATGTAGGGAGTGAAAAGTTCAATATGGTGTATAGATTTGTAGTATTTACTGATATCAACAGAAAACATAAGTTTTCTTGCCTATTATTTAAAAATAGATCTCTGAATAGATCTCCCACATTCTTGTAATTCTTGTAATGAATAACAACCACATTAGTATTCTAAAGAAAATCCTGGTTATTAGATTTCTATAGTAAAGAATTGTTTCAAAAGACCTTACTTTACATTTTAAGACTATTTGCAATCTTGATACATTTTTATGTTACTGGCATCAAATTATTTTTAGTGCAACTGGCCACAGTTGGGAATAAACCTAGATTCTATTTTGAATATTCATACTGTATAAACATCTGTTTATATAGCCAATGTAAAGATGTGGTCTATGGTTTTTACACAAACCATAGTAAAAAGGAAATTCAAATATTATGAGACCTATCTTACAAGCTTCCTGGTACCAGACAGATACGTCAAGCTCATTCATATAAAAAATATATTTCATTTAAAAACTTAAGGTAGCTAAGTAAATACTGTTTCAGTAAGCAAGCAATTCCGATAAAAATTTATACATTTACAAATATACTTACCTACCAAATGAAAACTTAGAATGAGCTGCAGAAGTAGTTGTAATAGCATATATGGTCTATATATTCATAGAGAACATTTTATTTATAAGGCATAAAACACCGAATCATGGGATACAAAAGAACACTAGTGGAAGTCCGTCTCTGGTTGTCACAAACCATGCGACCTTGGGAAGATTGACCTTGCTGGGGTTCAAGTCCCTCAGCTGAAAAAGAGGGTGTCATATTAAGTAATCCCTAAGGTTTCTTCTATTGCAAATGGCCTTGGTTTCTTTTTTATGACATATTTCTTGTTGAGGAAGAAAATAGATAAAATGCAAGCTATAAAATATGAATTGCATTGTATAACAGGAAATCATGAACTTGGTACTGGCATGTTTTTTCTTTTCAAATATTGTTGTTGAAGTTCAGTTGATATGCAATAAATTGTGCATATTTAAAGTGTACAATTGGAAAAGTTTTGACATTTGTATACATCTGTGAAGGCATCACCCCAGGTTTTCTCAGGCCTTTGGTAATAGCTCCTCTCTTCTCCCTTTCCTTGTCCTTCTCCTGCCCTGTGCCCAGGCAACCATTGATCTACTTTCTGCTCATATAGTTTAGTTAGCATTTTATAGAATAAAGGAGATCGATCATATATGTATGTACATGTGCTTTTTGTCTTTGGTCTGGCTTCTGTTACTCAGCTTAATTGTTTTGAGAATCACTTATGTTATTGCATGTATCAATAGTGTAACCCTTTATACTGCTGAATATTACTCCATTGTAAGAATGTCACAGTTCATCCATTCACTGGTTGATCCACATTTGCATTATTTCCAGTGTGTATCTATAACAAATAAAGCTGCTATACATATTCCAGTACGTCCCCGTATGGTAATATGCTTTCTTTTGTGTAAATATCTGGAGAGGAATGGCTAGATCTTATGGTAGATATCTACTTAACTTTTAAGAAACCACAAAAGTGTTTTCTGAAGTGATTGTGCCATTTTATGTTCCCAACAATGGAGTATGAGAGTTCTAGTTCTTCTACATCCTCACCAATGACTGGTACGGTCATCTAATTAAATTTTAGCACCCTAATGGGTATAAGGTGGTATCTCATTGTGTTTTCTTTCCTTTCCTTTCTTTTCTTTTTTTCTTTTTGAAGATTTTATTTATTTTAGAGAGTGAGAGCATGCAAGAGTGAGTGGGAAGGGGCAATGGGGAAGGGTCAGAAGGAGAAAAAAAATCTGAAGCGGACTGCACACTGAGTCCAGAGCCCCATGTGGGACTTGATCCCACTACTGCCAGATCACGTGACCTGAGCGGAAAGTTGGATGCTTTAACCAACTGAGCCACCCAGGCATTTATCTCATTGTGGTCTTAATTTGTATTTTCCTAATGACTAGTGATTCTGAGAATCTTTTCATGTGCTTATTTGGCCTCTGTATGTCTTCTTTATTGAAGTGTCTGTTCAGATTTTTTCCCCTTCCATTTGTAACAGGATATATTGTAGCTGTTCTTTCTTTCTTTCTTTCTTTCTTTCTTTCTTTCTTTCTTTCTATTATTTTTTTAAAGATTTATTTATTTATTTATTTGACAGAGGGAGAGATCACAAGCAGACAGAGAGAGGAAGAAGCAGGCTCCCTGCTGAGCAGAGAGCCCGATGCAGAGCTCGATCCCAGGACCCTGGGATCATGGCCTGAGCCGAAGGCAGAGGCTTTAACCCACTGAGCCACTCAGGTGCCCCTGTAGCTGTTCTTTAAAAGCTTGTTAGGTGAGACCAGAGCAGCATTCCATCTTGGGCTAATCATCCCCCAATAGTGAGGTAAGTCCCTTCTGTACTCTCTAACCAATGCCCTGTGAATCATGAGGTTTTCCCACCTGGTTGGTGGGAACAGGGACTATTCTTGGACCCATGTGAAAACCAGGCACTACTACCTGTAATTCTATGGAGTAGTTCTTTCCCTGTCTTTGGGTAATTTCCAAAGAACATATACTGATTAGTAAACAGTTGAAAACTTAAGAGGGACTCTTAAGAGGCCTCTGGGATCCCCTTTTATTCACTTTTCTCTTTCTGAAACTCTATCTGGAGAATTCTAGCTGCTTCCATCACAACTCAGGGAGTCCTTTGGGCACTTGGTTTCTTCCTACCTGGCAGCATGGCTGCAAACTCAATACGATTTACTGTCATTTATTATCTGGTATCTAGTGCCTTGAAAATAGCTTTTACATGTTTTTGTCTTTTTTTTTTTCTTTTTTGCTGCTTTCGGTGAAAGGTAAATTTGGTCCCCTTTTCTCCATTTTGGGCATAATTGGAGTGATTTAAAAATTATTTTGAAGTTTTCATAAAGTCCTAATATGAGCCATTGGCCATGTAGGCATTATATTTGCTTGCTCATAATCTCACTATTATTAATATTTTGGTATATATTTTTCTAATTTTCTTTCACTCGTTTTCTTAAACAGCTTTTATGAAATATAATTCACATACCATACAATTCACCCATTGAAATTATATCATTCAGTGGTTTTTAATGCAGTCATGGATATGTGCAACCATCCCCACAGTCAATTTTAGAATATTTTTATCACTGCAACAAGAACCTCAAATCCTTTATCTATCTATACCCTTTCATTCTCTTTTTGCCTAGTTCTAAGCCAACCACTAATCCACTTTCTCTCTCCATAGATTTGCCTTTTCCATATACTTTGTGTTAGTGGAATCATGTAATATTTGGTCTTTTGCATCATGCTTTTAAGATTATCCATGTTGTTGCCCATATTAGTACTTCATTCTTTTTTATGGCCAAATAATGTTCCATTGAATGGATATATAAAAAAATTTTTAATCTGTCATCTGCCATTGATAATTGGGGTTTTGTTTCCACCTTTTGGTTATTGTGAATATGGCTGTTGTAAACATCATGGACATGTATTTGAGTGCCTGCTTTTAATTATTTGGATATTTCTATGAATGAAATTGTTGGGTTGTATAGTAATTCTGTGTTTAACTTTTTGTTAAAAAAGTTAACTGTCAAACTGATTTCCATAGTGGCTACATTATTTTATATTGACACCAGCAGCATACAAGTATTCTAATTTCCTCACATTCTTCTAAGCACTTTGTTATTTTTCATGTTTTAAAAAATAACCATCTGGGGGGACCTGGGTTACTCAGTCATTTGAACATCTGACTCTTGATTTCAGCTCAGGTTGTGATCCCAGGGTGGTGGGATAGAGCCCCACACTGGGCTTCTGTCCTATACTGGGCTCCTTCTGCCCTGCATTGGGCTACATGCTCATTGTGGAGTCGGGTGGAAATTCTCTCCCTGCACTCTCTCCCTATCTTTATCTCTCTCTCTCTCTCAAATAAATAAATACAAGTAAATCTCTAAAAAAATGTATATAGCTGTCCTACTGGGTATGAAGCAGTATCTCATTGTGGTTTTGATTCACATTTCCCCCATTACTAATGATGTTAAACTTTTTTTAATGTACTTGGTTATTTGTATATCTTCTTTGAAAAAAATGTCTATTCAAGTGCTTTACACATTTTTTAACCAGGTTATTTGTTGTTGAGTTGTAAGATTCTTTATGTATTCTGGATACTAAATTCTCACCAGATATATGACTAACAAAAATTTCCTCACTTTCTGTGGATTATCTTTTCACTTTTGTGACTATATCCTTTGATGTACAAAAGGTTTTCAAATTTGATAAAATTCAACTTATCTGTTTGGGATTTTTTTATTGCTTGGGCTTTTGATGTCATATCTAAGAAAATGTTGCCAAATTTAAGGCCATGAAGATTCACCCCTATGTTTCCTTCTAATAATTTTATAGCTTGAGCTTTTTCGTTTAGGTCTTTGATCTATCTTGATTCGGTATTTGAAAGTGGTCTGAGGTAAAGGTCCATCTTTAATCTTTTACATGTGGCTATCCAGTTGTCCTAGAAAAAATTGTTGAGAATTCTGTTCTTTCCCCACTAAATGATCTTGGCACCTTTGTTGAAAATTAGTTGAACATAGAAATATGGGTTTATTTCTAGACTCTAAATTCTATTTCTTTGGTCTTTATGTTTATCCTTGTGCTAGTATCATACCACACTAAGTTTTGAAATTCAAAAGTGTGAGTTCTCCTACTATGTTCTTTTTTAAGCTTTAGTTATTCTGAGTTCCTTAAAATCCCATGGTAATATTAGAATCAACTTGTCAATGTCCACAAAAGAGTCAGCTGATATTTTTTTTTTTAAAGATTTTATTTATTTATTAGAGAGAGAGAGAGAGAGAGAGAGCAAGCAAGCACAGGCAGACAGAGTTGCAGGTAGAGGCAGAGGGTGAAGCAGGCTCCCTGCCAAGCAAGGAGCCCGATGTGGGACTCGATCCCAGGATGCTGAGGATCATGACCTGAGCCAATGGCAGCTGCTTAACCAACTGAGCCACCCAGGCGTCCTGAGTCAACTGAAATTTTAAGGGGCATTAAATCTGTAGGTCAATTTGAGGAATATTGCCATCTTAAAAATATTAAGGTTTCTGGGGCTCCTGGGTAGCTCAGTGGGTTGGGCCTCTGCCTTCAGCTCAGGTCATGATCTCAGCATCCTGAGATCGAGTCCCATACCGGGCTCTCTGCTTGGCAGGGAGCCTACTTCCTCCTCTCTCTCTGCCTGCCTCTTTGCCTACTTGTGATCTCTCTCTGTCAAATAAATAAATAAAATCTTAAAAATATTAAGGTTTCTGACTCATGAACATGGGATGTTTTCCTATTCACATATCTTCTTTAATTTCTTTCAATAATGTTTTATAGTTTTCAGCATGTAAGTTTTGCATTTATACTAAATTCATTCCCAAACATTTTATTCTTTTTTTGATGCTATTATAAATGGAGATTTAAAACTTAATTTTCAGATTGCTTATTGCAAGTGTGTAGAAATATTTATTTATTTATTTTTAAAATTTATTTATTTTTTTCAGTGTAACAGTATTCATTGTTTTTGCACAACACCCAGTGCTCCACGCAATACATGCCCTCCCTATTACCCACCACCTGGTTCCCCCAACCTCCCACCCCCGGCCCTTCAAAACCCTCAGGTTGTTTTTCAGAGTCCATAGTCTCTTATGGTTCATCTCCCCTTCCAATTTTTTTTTTAATAAACATATAATGTACTTTTATCCCCAGGGGTACAGGTCTGTGAATCACCAGGTTTACACACTTCACAGCACTCAGGATAGCACATACCCTCCCCAATGTCCATAACCTCCTCCCCCTCTCCCAACCCCACCTCCCCCCAGCAACCCCCAGTTTGTTTTGTGAGATTAAGAGTCATTTATGGTTTGTCTACTTCCCAATCCCATCTTGTTTCATTTATTCTTCTCCTATCCCCCTAACCCCCCATGTTGCATCTTCATGTCCTCATATCAGGGAGACCATATGATAGTTGTCTTTCTCTGATTGACTTATTTCACTAAGCATAATGCCCTCTAGTTCCATCCACATCATCGCAAATGGAAGATTTCATTTCTTTTGATGGCTGCAGAGTATTCCATTGTGTATATATACCACATCTTCTTTATCCATTCATCTGTCGATGGACATCTCGGTTCTTTCCATAGTTTGGCTACTGTGGACATTACTGCTATAAACATTCGGGTGCATGTGCCCCTTCGGATCACTACGTTTGTATCTTTAGGGTAAATACTCAGTAGTGCAATTGCAGGGTCATAGGGTAAGTTCTATTTTCAACATTTTCAGGAACCTCCATGCTGTTTTCCAGAGTGGTTGCACCAGCTTGCATTCCCACCAACAGTGTAGGAGGGTTCCCCTTTCTCTGCATCCTCGCCAGCATCTCATATTTCCTGACTTCTTAATTTTAGCCATTCTGACTGGTGTGAGGTGATATCTCATTGTGGTTTTGATTTGTATTTCCCTGATGCCGAGTGACGTGGAGCACTTTTTCATGTGTCTGTTGGCCATCTGGATGTCTTCTTTGCAGAAATGTCTGTTCATGTCCTCTGCCCATTTCTTGATTGGATTGTTTGTTCTTTGGGGGTTGAGTTCCTTATAAATTTTGGATACTAGCCCTTTATCTGATATGTCATTTGCAAATATCTTCTCCCATTCTGTCAGTTGTCTTTTGGTTTTGTTAACTGTTTCCTTTGCTGTGCAAAAGCTTTTGATCTTGATGAAATCCCAATAGTTCATTTTTGCCCTTGCTTCCCTTGCCTTTGCCAATGTTCCTAGGAAGATGTTGCTGCGGCTGAGGTCAAAGAGGTTGCTGCCTGCATTCTCCTCAAGGATTTTGATGGATTCCTTTCTCACATTGAGGTCCTTCATCCATTTGGAGTCTATTTTCATGTGTGGTGTAAGGAAGTGGTCCGATTTCATTTTTCTGAATGTGGCTGTCCAATTTTCCCAGCACCATTTATTTTAAGAGGCTGTCTTTTTTCCATTGGACATTCTTTCCTGCTTTGTCGAGGATTAGTTGACCATAGAGGTGAGGGTCTATTTCTGGGCTCTCTATTCTGTTCCATTGATCTATGTGTCTGTTTTTGTGCCAGTACCATGCTGTCTTGATGATGACAGCTTTGTAATAGAGCTTGAAGTCCAGAACTGTGATGCCATCAACTTTGGCTTTCTTTTTCAATATTCCTTTGGCTATTCGAGGTCTTTTCTGGCTCCATATAAATTTGAGGATTATTTGTTCCATTTATTTGAAAAAAAAAATGGATGGTATTTTGATAGGGATTGCATTAAATGTGTAGATTGCTTTAGGTAGCATGGACATTTTCACAATATTTATTCTTCCAATCCAGGAGCATGGAACATTTTTCCATTTCTTTGTGTCTTCCTCAATTTCTTTCATGAGTACTTTACAGTTTTCTGCGTATAGATTCTTAGCCTCTTTGGTTAGGTTTATTCCTGGTATCTTATAGTTTTGGGTGCAATTGTAAATGGAATTGACTCCTTAATTTCTCTTTCTTCTGTCTTGTTGTTGGTGTACAGAAATGCAACTGATTTCTGTGCATTGATTTTATATCCTGACACTTTACTGAATTCCTGTACAAGTTCTAGCAGTTTTGGAGTGGAGTCTTTTGGGTTTTCCACATATAGTATCATATCATCTGCGAAGAGTGATAGTTTGACTTCTTTGCCGATTTGGATGCCTTTAATTTCTTTTTGTTGTCTGATTGCTGAGGCTAGGACTTCTAGTACTATGTTGAATAGCAGTGGTGATAATGGACATCCCTGCCGTGTTCCTGACCTTAGCGGAAAAGCTTTCAGTTTTTCTCCATTGAGAATGATATTTGCGGTGGGTTTTTCTTAGATGGCTTTGATAATATTGAGGTATGTGCCCTCTATCCCTACACTTTGAAGAGTTTTGATCAGTAAGGGATGCTGTACTTTGTCAAATGCTTTTTCAGCATCTATTGAGAGTATCATATGGTTCTTGTTCTTTCTTTTATTAATGTGTTCTATCACATTGATTGATTTGCGGATGTTGAACCAACCCTGCAGCCCTGGAATAAATCCACTTGATCGTGGTGAATAATCCTTTTAATGTACTGTTGAATCCTATTGGCTAGTATTTTGGTGAGAATTTTTGCATCTGTGTTCATCAAGGATATTGGTCTGTAGTTCTCTTTTTTTGGTGGGATCCTTGTCTGGTTTGAGGATCAAGGTGATGCTGGCCTCATAAAATGAGTTTGGAAGTTTTCCTTCCATTTCTATTTTTTGGAACAGTTTCAGGAGAATAGGAATTAGTTCTTCTTTAAATGTTTGGTCGAATTCCCCTGGGAAGCCGTCTGGCCCTGGGCTTTTGTTTTTCTGGAGATTTTTGATGACTGTTTCAATCTCCTTACTGGTTATGGGCCTGTTCAGGTTTTCTATTTCTTTCTGGTTCAGTTGTGGTAGTTTATATGTCTCTAGGAATGCATCCATTTCTTCCAGATTGTCAGATTTGTTGGTGTAGAGTTGCTCATAGGATGTTCTTATAATTGTCTGTATTTCTTTGGTGTTAGTTATGATCTCTCCTCTTTCATTCATGATTTTATTTATTTGAGTCCTTTATCTTTTCTTTTTGATAAGACTGGCCAGGGGGTTATCAATCTTATTGATTCTTTCAAAGAAGCAGCTCCTAGTTTTATTGATTTTTTCTATTGTTTTTTTTGGTTTCTATTTCATTGATTTCTGCTCTGATCTTTATGATTTCTCTTCTCCTGCTGGGTTTAGGCTTTGTTTCTTGTTCTTTCTCCAGCTCCTTTAGGTGTAGGGTTAGGTTGTGTACTTGAGACCTTTCTTGTTTCTTGAGAAAGGCTTGTACCGCTATATATTTTCCTCTCAGGACTGCCTTTGCTGTGTCCCACAGATTTTGAACCATTGTGTTTTCATTATCATTTGTTTCCATGAATTTTTTCAATTCTTCTTTAATTTCCTGGTTGACCCATTCATTCTTTAGAAGGATGCTGTTTAGTCTCCATGTATTTGGGTTCTTTCCAGCTTTCCTCTTGTGATTGAGTTCTAGCTTCAGAGCATTGTGGTCTGAAAATATGCAGGGAATGGTCCTAATCTTTTGATACCGGTTGAGACCTGATTTGTGACCCAGGATGTGGTTTATTCTGGAGAAGGTTCCATGTGCAGTAGAGAAGAATGTGTATTCTGTTGCTTTGGGATGAAATGTTCTGAATATATCTGTGATGTCCATCTGGTCCAGTGTGTCATTTAAGGCCTTTATTTCCTTGTTGATCTTTTGCTTGGATGATCTGTCCATTTCAGTGAGGGGAGTGTTAAAGTCCCCTACTATTATTGTATTATTATTGATGTGTTTCTTTGATTTTGTTATTAATTGGTTGATATAGTTGGCTGCTACCACGTTAGGGGCATAGATATTTAAAATTGTTAGATCTTCCTGTTGGACAGACCCTTTGAGTAGGATATAGCGTCCTTCTTCATCTCTTATTATAGTCTTTGGCTTAAACTCTAATTAATCTGATATAAGGATTGCCACCCCTGCTTTCTTCTGATGCCCATTAGCATGGTTAATTGTTTTCCATCCCCTCACTTTAAATCTGGAGTTGTCTTCACGTTTAAAATGAGTTCCTTGTAGGCAACATAGTGATGGATTTTGTTTTTTTTATCCATTCTGATACCCTGTGTGTTTCGATCTGGGCATTTAGCCCATTAACATTCAGGGTAACTATTGAGAGATATGAATTTAGTGCCATTATTAGCCTGTAAGGTGACTGTTACTGTATATTGTTTCTGTACCTTTGTGATCTACTACTTTTAGGCTCTCTCTTTGCTTAGAGGACCCCTTTCAATATTTCCTGTAGAGCTGGTTTGGTGTTTGCAAATTCTTTCAGTTTTTGTTTGTCCTGGAAGCTTTTTATCTCTCCTTCCATTTTCAATGATAGCCTAGCTGGATAGAGTATTCTTGGCTGCATGTTTTTCTCATTTAGTACTCTGAATATATCATGTCAGCTCTTTCTGGCCTGCCAGGTCTCTGTGGATAAGTCTGCTGCCAATCTAATATTTTTACCATAGTATGGTGCAGACATCTTTTCCTGGACTGCTTTCAGGATTTTCTCTTTGTCACTAAGACTTGTAAATTTTACTATTAGGTGACAGGGTGTGGACCTATTCTTGTTGACTTTGAGAGGCTTTCTCTGCATCTCCTGGATTTTGATGCTGTTCCCTTTGCCATATTAGGGAAATTCTCTCCAATAATTCTCTCTAATATACCTTCTGCTCCCCTCTCTCTTTCTTCTTTTTCTGGAATCCCAATTATTCTAATGTTGTTTCGTCTTATGCTGTCACTTATCTCTTGAATTCTCCCCTCGTGGTCCAGTAGCTGTTTGTCCCTTTTTTGCTCAGGTTCTTTATTCTCTGTCATTTGTTCTTCTATATCACTAATTTTTTCTTCTGCCTCATTTATCCTAGCAGTGAGAGCCTCCATTTTTGATTGCACCTCATTAATAGCTTTCTTGATTTCAACTTGGTTAGATTTTAGTTCTTTAATTTCTCCAGAAATTAAATTATAAAATATATAATTATATAAATTATATATGTATAAGTATATATATAATAAAAATATATAAATTATAAAAGGGCTTTTATATCTCCAGAGAGGGTTTCTCTAATATCTTCATGCCTTTTTCGAGCCCGGCTAGAACGTTCAGAATCGTCATTCTGAACTCTTGATCTGACATATTACCAATATCTGTGTTGATTAGGTCCCTAGCCTTTGATACTGCCTCTTGTTCTTTTCTTTGTGGTGATTTTTTCCGCCTTGTTATTTTGTCCAGATAAGAGGATATGAAGGATCAATTAAAATACTAATAGGGTGGCAAAGACCCCAGAAAAATGCGCTGTAACCAAATCAGAGGAGACCCCACATTGGGGGGGGGGAGAAGGGGGATAAAAAGAGGTTCAGAAAAAAGAAAAAAATTTAAAAAATAAAACAAATAAAGAAAAAATATAAAAAAGAAAGAAAAAATATATATATTTAGATAAACTAGTCAAAAAACGTTAAAAAAGAAAAGGGTAAAAGTTTTAAAAAATTTAGCAGAAGAGGAAAAAAGAAAGAAAAAAAAATTGAAAAAAGAAAAAAAATTGAATTAACCGCAAGACTAAAGAATCATGGGGAGAAAGCCATGAGTTCCGTGCTTTGCTTTCTCTTCCTCTGGAATTCCGCTGCTGTCTTGGGAATTGAACCTGCTCTCCTTGATAGATGAACTTCGTCCTGGCTGGATATTTTGTTGATCTTCTGGGGGAGGGGCCTGTTGTAGTGACTCTCAAGTGTCTTTGCCCAAGGCAGAATTGCACCGCCCTTACCAGGGGCCAGACTAAGTAATCCGCTCGGGTTCGCTTTTGGGAACTTCTGTTCCCTGAACGCTTTCCATAGAGTTCCGGAGGACGGGAATGAAAATGGCGGCCTCCTAGTCTCTGGCCCGGAGGAGCCGAGAGTCCGGGGCCCCACTCCTCAGTGCGCCCCCAGAGGACAGCACCCAATCACTCCCGTATCCCCAGCCTCTGGCCACGCTCCGAGCTCACCCAGTCCGCGACCAGTTCAAGGTAACCCCGAGCTGAGAGTTCAGTCCTCGGCTCTGTCTCTGTAGCCGGCGTCTCTGTTCTAATACCTGCGAGCTCTGTGACACTCCGACACCCCCAATCCTTCTGTGACCCTGCGGGACCTGGGGCCACGCTGACCCCGCGTGGGCTTCACCCCGGTTTAGCCTCTGGAGCAATGTCCCTCAGTGGAACAGACTTTTAAAAGTCCTGATTTTGTGCTCCGTTCCTCCGCCGCTTGCAGGAAGCTGGCCCCTCCTCCCGCGGTCTATCTTCCCGTCGTTTTAGATTCACTTCTCCGCCAGTCCTACCTTTCAGAAAGTGGTTGATTTTCTGTTTCTAGAATTGCTGTTCTTCTTCTCTTTGATCTCCTGTTGGATTTGTAGGTGTTTGCAATGTTTAGATTAGCTATTGAGCTGATCTCCTGCTACCTGATGTAGTCTCAGCCTGCTACTTCTCTGCCATCTTGACTCCTCCTCAAGTGTGTAGAAATATAAATGATATTTTGTTCATCAATTTTCCATCTTTCAAACTTGTGGAACTTTTGGTGGGTTCCTTAGGGTCTACTGTATACCAGATCATGTTAATTGTGAATAACATGAGATGGTTTTACTTCTTTTTCAATCTGAATAACATCTACCTATCATCTATCTATCATCTATCTATCTATCTATCTATCTATCTATCTATCTATGTATCATCTTCTATCTATCTATTTTTGCCTAATTGCCCTGTCTAGTGTTCAATAGAAGTGGTGAAAGCAGATATTCTTATCGTGTTCTTTTATTTCTTTAATATTTAATTTTTAAGTAATTTCTTACCCAGCATGGGGCTCAAACTTGCAACCCTGAATTCAAGAGTTGCATGCACTACTGCCTGAGCCAGTCAAGTGCCTTTCTTACCTTGTTCTTGATCTTAGAAGGAAAGCATCTGGTTTCTCACCATGAAGAATTATGTTAGCTGTAGGTTTTTTGGTAGGAGCCCTTTATCATGTTGTGGAAGTGCCCTTTATTCCTAGTTTGTTGAATGTTTTCTATCATGAAAGGGTGTTGGATTAAATTACATTCTTTTTCTGCTTCTACTCAGATGACTATATGATTATTTTTTATTATATTGATAGGATATATTATATTAATTGATTTTCAAATGATGTCTTTTGTTTTGATTCCAGGGTAATACTGGTCTTGTAAAATGAGTTGGGCAGTGTCCCCTCCTCTTTTAATTTTTGGAAGAATTTGTGAAGAATTAGTATTCATGCTTCTTTAAATGCTTAATAGTATTCAGCAGCTATTGGGGACTGGCTTTTATTTGTAGGTAACTTTATTTTTTTTAAAGATTTTATTTATTTATTTGACAGGCAGAGATCACAAGTAGACAGAGAGGCAGGCAGATAGAGAGAAGGTTGGAAGCAGGCTCCCTGATGAGCAGAGAACCCTGATCCCAGGACTCTGGGATCAGGACCTCAGCCGAAAGCAGAGGTTTTAACCCACTGAGCCACCCGTAGTGCCCCTGTAGGTAACTTTTTGATTACTAATCAATCTTTTTATTTCTGATAGGTTTATTTTTAAAAAAATATTTATTTATTTAACAGAGAGAGAGAGAGAGAGAGGAAGCGAGTGAGTGCACAAACATAGGGAGTAGGAGAGGGAGAAGCAGGCTTCCTGCCAAAGAGGGAGCCCGATGCAGGGCTCGATCCCAGGACCCTGGGATCATGACCTGAGCCTAAGGCAGATGCTTAGCTGACTGAGCCACCCAGGTACCCTAAGTAAGATGAATTTTAAAAAACCTATCCTTTATGTTGTAAGGAATCCTGGAAACACTAAAAAGAATTGTTCTTGAAAGCAGCCAAGGAAGAAAAGAATATCTGAGTATTCCACATCAAAAGTGACCAAAGATAGTCAAATGAGAATAATGAATGGTCAACCCAGCTCTCTTATCCAAGAACTAGTACAATATAAGGACTTTTCCAGAATGTAAAAATAAAGTTAATACGGGGGGAAACAGTGATGCTGTTGGAAGCTGTGACCAAGTGCTGCTGGTGCACCCATGTCTATCTTCCCTTCTTCCATAGTAATAGCTCCCCTGACTTCCATAGGTGGACATAGGCTGAGAAGCTGGTACATCAAATTATGTGGTGGTAGAATGTTTGGTCAGGTTTTGAAGCCTGCATTGCTGTGCACAGTAGACTACAATTTGACCAAATCTGTAGCATTAGGGAAATGGTAGGAAAGACTCAGAATGATGGCTGATGTTGACAATTTTTTGACTGCTTTGAGCAAAGTCACTTATAGGTTTATTTATAATATCTATTTTTCTTGAATCAGTTTCAGCAGTTTGTCTTTCTAGGAATTTGTCAATTTTATCTAAGTTAACAAGTTTCTTAGCATACAATTGTCTATGGTATTCCTTTATACTCCTTTTCATTTCTTTAAAGTTGGTAGTAATGTCTGCTTTCATTTTTGATTCTAATAATTCAAGTCTTTTCTATTTTGGCCAATTTAGCTAAAATTTTCTCAAATTTGTTTTCTCTCTTTTTCAAATAAAAATAATTTAGCCTTACTTTCTTGTGTTCCCGTGTATGTAGGTTTAGGTGTGTGTTTTACATTAAACTTTTTAATCCAATTGGAATTCATTTTAGTATAAAGAAGAAATGTTACTTTTTATTTTAAAATAGTTAACATGTTCCACTTGTTGAATAATTTTTCTATCTCTAATTATTTGAAATTTCCCTTAATTATACACTGTATTTTTACATATAGTATGGATTTTTTCTAGGCTCTCTCTTCTTTTGTGTAATCATATCTACCAATTCCTATGATGAATATTGTACTGCTTCTATTTCTTATTATTTTATCATATGTATGTATTTTAAGATTACATTTATTTATTTGTGAGAGAGAGAGAGACAGAGAGAGTACAAGCAGGGGGAGTGGTAGGGAGAGGGAGAAACAGGCTCTCTGCTGAGCAGCGAGCCCAATGCGGGGCTAGATCCCAGGACTGTGAGATCATGACCTGAGCTGAAGGTGGACACTTAACTGACTGAGCCACCCAGGCATCTCTATTTTATCATTTATAAAAACCTTTAGTAACTAGCAAATAAAAAAAAAATTATCCTGTCATTATTTCTTAAATGATTTTTTATTATTTGTTTCTGTTAATTGACATTCTAGCTGGTCATAAGAATCACTTTGTCACATTACATCTATTACCCCCCCGAAGGAGTATTTGCATTTTTTTCAAACTTTGGGAGTTTACTTGATCTGAAATAACTTCATATAATATTCTGAGAAAGACTAACTTTTTAAAATATTGAAGGTACACATCATAGGTGCTCTCCTACCCTTTGACCTATTTTTAGTGTTGCTGACCACTGGACTCCTTAGCTTCTTCAAGTATAACTACAGAATTATCCTTGACTCTTTCCTTATGGCACTATTTCTCAGGTCTTCTCTTTCTTCTTCCCTTCCTCCTCCCTTAGGACTTCATTTCTAAATAATCCCTTATCAATCTCTCTCATTCCCCACATTGTTTCTCATCATTAGAAAAATTATCTTTGTCTATTTTTTTCTTAAGAGTCATGGGGACTACCAATTGCTTAACTCAATGAAATAGGGCTTTACTCTGAATTAAAAAATGTCTTCAACTGTCCTCTGGAATCTCGCTCCCACTCCAAGCCCACCTTCTATTCTCAGACCCCCAGCTCAAAATTTGTATTCCTCTCCTACCACTTCTTGGTTTACAATTCCTACATTAACAAAACAAAAGTATTCATATTTCTTTACTTTAGCAAAGCAAAATTCACTGTCATGTATAATGCACCAAGATTTATCTACAGAAAATCGTACAGGCACACTGTTTTGCAATATTTATTACTTACTATCTTCCATAGAAATGCATATCCTCTCCTCCTTCCAGCCCCTGCTTAAAACAAGCTTGAGACAAGAAGTATGTCCATTTTAATCATTCATTCCAGCAGCTTTTTTGTGATGCTATTATTTAGTTGTAATTGATGATACAGAGATGCCTTATATAGTGTATAAGCATGTATAATATATATAAGATTAATATAAGATTATGATTACTTTTATAAATTTCATTCACCATTGGATTCATTTAAATGTTAGCTTATATTTGTTGGAAGCTTTAAAATTTTAAACCGGGAGCTATTGTCTCCAACACTGTGAAACCTCTATGGATGTGTAAATCAATAATTACAAATAAATGAAATGAATTGCTTTAAACACATGGAAGAATATAAACCTTAGTATAATTTTAAACACATAAAATTTATTATTTAATGCTTTGGTATTATATCTTCTTTATAAAGCTATTTCTGGGTATTCATATTTGTCAAATACCTATGGTGAGTATAGTTTCTTAAAAATCTCTCTACAAGTTCTGCCCATGAAGGATAATGGATTGAAATCATTATGCCATTAGAGGACTTTCTAACCTAAATTCAGCCACCCTGGGCAGAGTAATATAATGAATGCAGAGGACAAATATGAACAGAGAGGGACCTTTTTCATCCTTTGGGAATCAGAGACTTACACTGACTCTTCCAGGAGAAATAGAAGTTAGCTAGACAGTGAGATGGGAGGGCTGAGCATTCAAAAAAATAGCAAGGGATGTATGTGTAGAGACCTGAGAGAATGTGACCAATGTGAGAAATTGCTAATAGTCAGTAGTGCTGGAACAAAGAGTGCATATGGGATCATGGAGAGATATGGCCAGAAAGCAAGCTGAGGCCGTTTCACGAAGAGCTTTGTAAACTATACCAAGGAGTTTGGCCTTTCTTCTATAGGCAATGGGAACTTGCTCACAATTATGTCAAGAAGGAAATATTCCTATCACATGTATTACAAGGTTATTGCCTTGTATATTATGTGTGTTACAAGGTTTTTACAGTATATTATGAGGGAAAGAACTCAAATACTGCTTCTTATAAAATGGATAAGGCAACCCCCCCACCAAAAAAAACCCAAAAAACAAGAAACAAAACACTGGCCTCCTCTTTATAAAAAGAGTATCAGCAAATCAGGTTCACAATTAACTTCAGTTTTTCTGAGTTTCTTAGATTTTGTTTTTTGTAAAGTGCTTTTATCTTGTTTTCAAAGATCCAAAGTATAGAATTGTTTACTTGTTTCTAACAGCTATATTTTCCCCTTCACAGATTGTCCCTGGCTTTGAATGTGCCTTTTGAAATGGTGTTTTCCAATTTAATTCTCAGGAGTAAGGCCTCAAGCATAAGAAACATGATTTTTTTTTTCTTAGAAGCAAGTGAGCTTTCCTTCTTTCCTGATGTACACAGATGGTTTCGGATGTATCAGTGCCGAGAGCCATTTACAGTCAAAAGATATTTTGATCTTTGGCAAGCCCTAGAGGCAAGAGGAGATTAATGTCACGTGTCCTTCCCAACATCAGACTGGAGGAAGGGCTGGTAACTACAATGAATATTCAGTCTTAAATTGAAGAGAAACTTGCATCTTTGGCAGTATCTGTGCAGGTGACAGTGACGACTGAGAAAGCATGCAGGGGCTGAGAGGCACATTGCTTACCTTGTGTTGCAGTGGGGGAGGAGGGGTGAGTGGTCACCAATTTTTAAAATCCTTGGAATTTTTAAAAGTTGCCTCATCTAATTATAGACTTATTTTCTGAGGGATATTTTGTTGTTGGTGGTGGTGGTGCTTCGTTTTGGGCACACGGTCAAGAAGAGTAAAATAATGAAGTTGTGAAGAAGTAGCTCCAGCTGCTGGGGAATGAGGGATAGAGAATTCAGCTCCCAGTGTTCACCGCGGAGCTCTTAATCAGAATGCGAAAGTCACACCACACGTCAAACCCACTGGCTAGTCATTTCCTCAGAAGGTCTGAGTGGCTATCACACTGACACCATAATGTGACTTGGGAGGAAAGGTGACAAAGAAGGGAATGGAAGGAAGTGAACCTAAAGTTCAAAGGGTGATTTTGTGCTTCCAACAGGTATAGAATGGAGTAGACACAGGTGATGAGTAAATGAATGAATTAGCTAGTCCAAGAGAGGAAATGTATACTTTGAAAAGTGGGCTATGCCTTTTTGATTTTTTTTCCTTTTGCTTGTTTTCTCATTTTTTTCCAGAAAGCCCTTTTCAAAATAGCAGTTTAATATGTGCCAAAGAAGATAAGGGAAGGAAATTTTGTTTGAACTGAAATCCGGGGCAGAACTTAAAAAGGGGAATGGTGTATGCTTGGAGTCCTGGCAAGGGAAAGGTAAGGCAGTGAGAAAGCTCTGAGGAGGTGGTGAAGTTTCAGAAGTGAGTAAGGATCACTTGTAGGGTCATGGTTCCCACCCACAGATTCTCCCCTTGAACTCTTTTCTGCTCAAAAGTGGAAGGAACTTGCATTAACATGGGAAGCTCTTTTTTGGAAAAGCCTCTTAGACCTTAAGTAACTTGCAAGAGACTGTTTTGACAAGGTTCATGAAAATGGTGTCAGGAAAAGGAAATTACTTGCTTTAATAACTCTGACATTATTGGTGTTAAGTGTTTTGCATTCTCTTTGGTGATTTGCATACAGATGGGGCCTTGTGGACTCAGAACTGTGTTCCTTTGTGTTTCTTTCCATTTCTACCACTGCAAGAAAATGAGTCAGACCTGCAGATCAAGTTGTCCTAAAAGAGTCAGTGATTTTAATTAGTTGTGAGAGAGAAGTTAACCTAAATACAGCATTGGGATTTGAATTGGAAGAACATTATGCTTAACTGTTTTTATCCTGGCCCAGTACCTACTAAACTTCCACATTGAAATAGGATTTTAGAGCTGATGAGGCTTAAAAATCATGTAGTACAGGTGGATCTGGACTTCTAGTCTTCTGGCTTTGGGTCAGCTTCTCCTGCTATCTCACGCTTTCTCTCTTTACAAAATGTAAAACACAATGGCTGTGAGTTAAGTTTAGGGAATCTAAGTACATGATGACCAAAGAAATACATCCTTGCCAATTTGGATTTTAGTTTTTCTACAGATCTTGTAGTCAGTTCATGTGTTATTACCTGGATGTAGAAATCGTTGCACTGGACATCTCCACACCACCCCTTGTCGACTTGAGGATCCTTGAATCTTTGAAGACTTTTAGGAACATATCTCGACATTGCAAAGATTACAGATACAGAATCATACCAGTGTTAACCTTTTTTGAGGTTCAGACTCATGTCTTTTAAAAGAACTACTAAAATTGTCCTTTTGACTTATAAGAGTCAAGCTTTTTGTTCACCATTCCACCTGCCTAGAATACTCTGCCTTTTTTCTTCACCTTTCCTTCTTTGAAAAACTCAGCTCAGATTCCAATTCCTCCAAGTTTCATGATCTCAGCTTCTTTCTATTATTATTCAGTTGTTTTGGCAAGTAATGTCACTACATGGTATTTTTCTTACACTGGAGTTTTTTATTTTTATGTGATTTTTAGCATTTTCATACCTTGTATAAGCTCCAGATTGCTTTTAGAGGGTGAAAACCATGACTTTCCAACTTTACATTTAGCAGAAAGCATCTCATAGTGTTTACTACATATTATATGTTTAACAAGTAATTGTAATTCTGATTTTATATTGCCATAGGTTTTTTGGTTTTAACAAAAACATTTTTATAAAACCTTAGCAAATAGAGATGTACATGAAGACATTTATTTTTAAGTACAGCCTATTAGTTATTTTCTTCACTGGATCTCTTATTTCTTAGTGTGAAAAGTATATCTATAATATTACATCTATAAATTTAGTATCTTCATTATTAATTTACCTTATGTTTTAAACATAAAAGCATTAGAAAAATAGAATTACTTATTATTATTGGTGACAGTTTCTAAGCTCAAAATTTTAGAACATCTTGAATCTGTGGTCAAATATGGTCATTTTGATACTAAAATGAAAAGTCTTCTGACCATAAAATTCAATTCCTATGTAAGCAAGAAATAAAGTAAATGGATTTTTGTTGAAGAGACTTTGGAACACAAGTCACTTCAGAAGAAATCAAGATTAGAGAATACTTTGTTCTGAATTGAAACAATAGGTACTGCAATTAATAGAAAGTTAGCTGGTACCCATTAGGTCTTAGAGTTGCCTAAAACTTTGTGAGGTGATGGACCCTGAATTTTTATGAGATTTATCTCCAAAACAATGATTCACCTATGTTTCATAAAGGTAAAGAGATTGCTAATCTTTCCTCATCAGATCCAACCAGCATAATATCATCAATATAAGGATCAGTATATTTCTCTCCTATTTCTACTGTAATAAGTTACCATGAAGTTGGAAGCTTAGAGCAATACAAATCTATTATTTTATAGTTATGGTGGTCAGAAGTCTTAAAATTAAGGTGTTGGCAGGGCTATATTCCTTCTGGAGATTTTAGGGGGAAATCCACATCCTTTTTTTTTTTTTCCTCCAGCTTCTCTAGGGTACCTGCATTTCTTAGCTTGGGATCTCTTCATCTTCAAAACCAATAGGATAACATCTTCAAATCTCCCTCTCTCTCTCCTTGTCTCTCAGTCTTTCTCTGATTTCATCATCATATCACTTTCTTTCTCTGGCTATGGTCCTTCTGTCTCCCTCTTATCCGACCTTGTGATTACCAAACAGACTAAATTAAATAAGGATGCTCCCTTCCCCATGCAGACATCTGACTCTAATTATGGCTCTAATGGCAATAAGTTGTTGATATAATGGGCTTCTCCCTTGAGGAGATGAGCCTTGAAAAAATAGGCACTTTGACTGGACAGAGGCTTTAGGTGAGGTTAATACAATATTTTTAAGCAAGGGAAGGCTCCCCAGATCATAGGAGAGCAAGATACTTGCACTGGCAAAGGAGGCTCAGAATTACTTGGGTTTTCAAAATTCTCAGTTTCGTCCAAGTGCAAACAGATGCCCCTATTTGTCCTCTCACCTCCAGCATCATATCTTTCAAGGGAGACTTTGAGTGGCTGTGAATTCTGCCAATCAAAAAATTAAACTTTGTATTTTCTTTTCAGCAATATTGGTCTGCGGGTAAAAGAAATAGAGATTCTTTAGGGCTGCCATGAAAACTTTTCAGTTCTCTGATCTGACGTGAAATGAGAGTTTAAAGACCTAAGATTCTCATTTTTTTTTTTTTTTAAAGCAACTCAGTGCACTCAGAAGACTCCAGCTCACACCACTGTCCTTGTGATGGTCTCTATTGACATATTGACATTATGGTCAAGTGCAGCAGCTGCTTGAGTCCCCAAGGAACTCTATCACAATCATCCAGAGCCCACGATTTGATTAACTATTAATGCCACTGCATGTCTTAGATTTTTCACTTCCCATTTCCCTTTGGATAGCAATTCAGTACAACACTGAAGTCTAAAGATTTAATCCAAACCGAACTCAAGCCCAGAAGCCTCCATATTGCTTGGGAACATGTCAGAAAGGCAAATTCTCAGGCGTTGCCCCAGACATACAGAATCAGAATCTGCGGGAGTGGGGCTTAGGGATCTGTGATTTATAAACCCTCCAGGTGATTTTGAGGCATGCTAACATTTGAGGAGCAGGAACTACCTTTAGGTTTGCTGAGAGAACAAAAGGAAGAGGTTGCAATGATTCACACTTTGACAGAGGAGGAGAGCTTGCAGAGCTGACGTTCAGACTTCTGAGGAGGAGTTTCTTCTTGGTAGTGTTGTAATCTGAGTTCAGAGGTGCTTCTCCAGGGGCTTGGGATCCACAGCTCTGAAGATGGGACATTCTCTGGGTAGTGGTGCTGTCTCTGGGGGATGAGGGAGAGAGCGGGGCAGGCTCCCAGGTGTTAGAAGGACTGCAAATGGATTCACTGCTGCTGCAGAAAGGGGCTGCCACTTCCACTGCCAGGGTGAAGGAGCAGGGCTCGGGGGACGCTCATAGGAACTACAAGCCAAGTCTCTGCTGCCTCCCCTAGACTCGCATTCTCTCTTTAGTCCCCTAGGTTAGAAGAGCTTAATGGGGCCCCAACTCACTATGCAGAATTGTGGCTTGCAGAATCGTGGCCCAGCAGCACAAAAGAAGAGTACAGAAGGGAGAGTTTGAAACAGAGAGACGATGATATAGTAAGTAATACAGGTAATTTTTGAAGCTTCCCGTGTAGTTTATTTATAAGCAGAAATATGAGAAGGGTTTAGATAGTAATAGAAAATAAATTTTGAATACATAATTTTCTTTTTTTAAAATTTTTTTAAAGATTTTATTTATTTATTTGACATACGGAGATCACAAATAGGCAGAGAGGAAGGCAGAGAGAGAGGGGGAAGCAGGCTCTCCACTGAGCAGTGAGCCCAATGCGGGGCTCGATCCCAGGACCCAGAGATCATGACCTGAGCCGAAGGCGGAGGCTTAACCCACTGAGCCACCCAGGTGCCCCAGAATACATAATTTTCTAAGAATATTTTTTTCAGCCAATGGATTCACTTAATAAATTCATAATTGTTCTTTTAAAGACTGATGTGTTAGGCCCTATGCTGTGGATTCAGCACCCCATAAGACAGAAAGGGCCCCTGCCCTCAGGAGAATACGTTTTACTAGAAAGGCATTTCAGTTCATGTGTATCATGATGTTGTAACTCAAATTACTCATATGTGTGGATTGTGATTTAAAAAAATATAAAGTTAAGTGCAAAAATAACTTAGAAGCAGAAGCTGATAAAATACTATAACTGCTGTCTTGATTTCAGCTGTGTGATTATCAGTAATGTTTTCACTGATTTTAATAAGTGGCATAAATTTATACATGTGAAACTTAATATTAAAATATTAACAATACAGCAGATGGATGTTCCGGAGGGCACATCTAGTTACGTGACTTCTCTCGTAATTGTCTGGTCCACATACCACCTAAGTTTTTATACAAATTCTTTAGGGAAGAACCAGAAATGGACTTGGAAATAAAGAGCTCAGTTCTGATAGTCCCTTCATAAAGAAGCTGGAAATTAATACAATAGTATTGCTGTGGCCGATGACTCAGTGAGGAGGTTCAGGTGGCTGAGGGGTTTCTGGGTGCAGGAGGTTTTTAAGCTTTGTTTATAAGTGGCTTCTGAGGATTTGGCTTGAATTTACAGTATATGTTTATCTGAAGCCCCCAAAGACACATGTATAGAAACACTTATCTATCATCTTGTAATCAAGGGGGAAATGAGCTACAGATTTCTTGATTTCTTTGCCAGAGGCAATGACTTTCCTCCAGTAACATAAACACAGATGCAGGGAATCATTCCATTTAAACCTCTTCCAGAGTTCATGGATATTTTCCCTTGATATGACTAGTTCTGGTGATCAGTTTGGGTTTAAAGTGTTATTTTTTTAAAAGACTTTATTTATTTGACAGACAGAGAGAGAGAGAGAGAGAGTATAAACAGGGGGAGCTGCAGGCAGAGGGAGAGGGAGAAGCAGACTTCCCGCTGAGCAGGGAGCCCAATGCAGGGCTCCATCCCAGGACCCTGGGATCATGACCCAAGCTGAAGGTAGATGCTTAACTGACTGAGCCACCCAGGCACCCCTAAAATGTTATTTTTAAACTATCTATTTTGATACAGTGGACTTGTTTAAGAGTAAAGCCCTCATGGGTAATAAATAATGGACTTTAACCTTCAGCTACAATAAACTATAATATTATTACCCTAAAGTGATAAAGAACTGTGACATTCATAACATTTTTTCATGCATTATCTTTCTCGTTATTGTTGTTAAGAAAATTCTATAACATAGAAAGGGCAGCCATTATCGCCATCACTTTACAGATGAAAAAAACGAGTCCTCAGCAGGTTAAGTGATTGCCTAAGGACATAAACTGGTAACTGGTGGATTTAAAATTGGGACACTGAACTAAAGTTTTAAATACAAATTCTGATTTAGCATTTTGCAATGCTATTCTAATTAAAAAAAAAAAGAAAAACTGAAGATATTCTTGCCTCAAAGTAGGATGGAATCAAAGAAAGAACAATGAACCAGACACCTGGATCCAATCCCAGTTTGCCAGCCGACTGAGTGATTTTGGACAAGCTGCTATTCTTTCAGGGCCTAGTTTTATCAACTATACAAAGAAAATGTTGAACTAAATTATCTGTGGTGTCTCTTTCTTTCTTTCTTTCTTTCTTTCTTTTTTTTTAAGATTTTATTTATTTATTTATTTGACACAGAGAAAGAGTGAGAGAGGGACACAAGCAGGGGAAGTGGGAGAGGGAGAAGCAGACTTCCTGTTGAGCAGGGAGCCCGATTCAGGGCTCGATACCAGGACCCTGGGATCATGACCTGAGCCGAGGGCAGACGCTTAATGACTGAGCCACCCAGGCGCCCCTGTGGTGTCACTTTCGGACCTAACATTGTATGAAATAATTGGTGTTCAACTATCTAAGTTGTAGATTTTTCTAAGCGATTGATTCCCTTTTACCACTCCATCTCTACGCATTCCTCCTGTCCCCATACACATCTGACTAGCTAAGGAGATAATCTCATACATGTGAACTGTGCAGACCTCAACATTCCAACTGCCAAAATATCTCCCCCATGAACTTGCCACCATGCTCTTGCCTTATCTATCATTTCCTGGAATTCCCAATATAGAGCCTCTTTTTGAGGGATCATGGGAAAGTGAGCTGATACTGTGTATTAATTTACAGGACTGCTATAACACAATACCACAGACTAGGTGGCTTAAATAACAGAAATTTGCCTTTTCACAGTTCTGGAGGCTAGGAGCCGATAACAAGGTGTTGGTAGGTTTAGTTTCTTTGATGCCTCCCTTCTTGCTTTGCAGATGGCTGCATTCTCACTGTGTCCTCATGTGTTAACCCCTGGGTCTATATTATTTTTCACATAGGTACCTATTGATAAGATGCATTCTCATTTAATGGAACCAAACTTGTGCTGTAAAATATTTTGTTCCTGTATCAGCAATGCATTCAACTATAAACAACAAAAACTCAACTATGGTGGCTTAAACAAAGATGAGTTTATTATTCCTATTATAGTTTCAGCTATAATATAGTTTCAGCTATAATATATAGTTTCACCAGCATCATATCGCCCTTAGTCTTTCCTTCATGCTTGAAAGGTGGTTATTTTGGCTCCAATCAAATCATCAATATTTAAGATAAGAAGAAGGTGCGGGGCCTCTGGGTGGCTCAGTTGGTTAAGTGTCCCACTCCTGATTTCGGCTCAGGTTATGATTTCAGGGTCATGATCTTTGCTTGTGAGGTCAAGCCTTGTGTTGGGCTCCACACTGGGTGTGGAGATTAAGATTCTCTCTCTCTACCCTTCCCCACCGGCTCTCTCTCTCTCTTTCTCTCTTTTAAAAAACAAACAAAAACAAAAAACTAAGAAATGAAGAAGAAGATGATGAGAGGAAATGGTTGGCATCTGTATCAGGAAAGAAAAAGCTTTCACAGAAATCTCTTAGTCAACTTTGGCATGTAAGTTAGCCATAAAGATTTTTTTTTTAATTTTCTTTTTTTTTAAATTTATTTGACAGACAGAAATCACAAGTAGGCAGAGAGGCAGGCAAAGAGAGAGGGGGAAGACAGGCTTCCTGCTGAGCAGAGAGCCCGATGCAGGGCTCAATCCCAGGATCCTGAGATCATGATCTGAGTCGAAGGCAGAGTCTTTAACCCACTGAACCACCCAGGTGCCCCTAGCCATAAAGATTTTTGATGCCCACTCATGGAATATGGTTTGGAATAATGGATTGGGAGTAATGGTTAGGATAGCCAAGGGACAAGCAGTGTCTTCCACAACTTTCTAATAGGATTTATGGAAAATAGCTTCTGATATCACAGGAACATTTGTAAGAAACGAGAGATTATAACCCATCATTCCCCTGAAGAGGACAAGTATTAAAGATCTGGATTTTCTTCTATTCAACAATCCATATTCCCAACATTTACAAACTAGGAAGGAGTGGCTACCTTTATCTGAATCATTTATTCTGACTGTGAAAACAATTGTGAGCACATAGAATAATTGAGAAACTAAGTCTGTTACTTGAAAGCAGTGTGATGAAGTGGAAAGTGGGTAGATTTTCTTTTACCTATTGATGTAATTAGTAAATCGAGCAGGTCCCTTATCCTAAATTTGATAATCTGTAGGATGGAGATTGTTGTGAAATCAAATGAGCCAACATGTGTGAAATGTGTCCAGTGTGGACTAGCCACCTCACAAACATTAATTCTGTATCTTACTCCTTTTCATACATTGTGCAGAGTGGTCTCAAACTGAGCTTTCAGAAATGATTACATAAAATGTCATAAAATTTCCAAATACAGATTGAAGTCTTAATGTGAAGTATTAGCCTAATAACAAGTATTCAAAAAAAGTATCTTAAGTCCTTTGTTTAAATCTGGTGATGTCACCGCAATGTGTTCCTTTATTTTCCTGAAGTTAAAAATGACTAAGAAGAATTAAAGATTTATTTTTTTCCCCTTAAGTTTCTTTTACTTAGTTAATGCGCAGATCTGGACATAATTTACAGCGAAATGGACCTCTGCTTAGTGAGCTTCAGAAACTAAATTGTCTCTGAGAGGAAACACACACGGAAGGGGAGGTGATCAGAGGAACAAATGTGGGGAATGATAACAGGCAGATTTTCTGTAACCTCGGCAACTTCTAGCAAAGAAGGATGATTGTCACAAGAAACAGCTGGGCCCCAGAAGAATCCCTTCTGGAGAAAGAGGAGGAGGCTAGAATGAAGATTTATAAAAGAATAAAATTTATCTAATATTAACAATGATAGGCTCGGAGCCATACAACCATCCTCCAGGTGAGCATGGCAGAGAGAAAAGTGTGCAGTTAAAGCAATCATTTTGAATTGCTACTGGGTTTTTTTCCTTGGATCTAGTGGCCACCTGGGGCTGCAATCAGCTTAATTATACCTACAACAAAAGGAGTAGCATCAAGGAAAGAGGTATATTTGAGGAAAATCTACTGTAAATAGTTGTTCTGATGGAGAGGAATCTGAGAATCCTGGATTTCCCCTGCGGAATTAAGTGGGGTCACAAATTCTCCTGGCTCTTGCAAGAGAGGAAGGATTTTGAAGATGGACAAAGCAGACTTCTTCTTTGTTGGTGTTGTTCAAATTGAAATCTTCCCAAAACCTGTCTTTGGCATCCTACTTACGACATGAGACTCTTTACTTGGAATGCTTGGCACATATAAACAGCAAGATGGAATTCACAGCAAGGTAGTTAGAGTGGTCGAACAAAATGAGATTAAGAAGAGTGATAAGTTTGGCTAGACAATGAGGAAGAGGATGGTAAGCATTTTGCTCGTATTTGGAAAGCAGTAAGTAGTGAGGGCCAAAGGGAAGTTTTTGCTGTGTTACTTGGGGCATAATGAAGCATAACGAGGTAAAGTGAAAGTAAGGAGAATTTAGTGAGTATCTGGAATGCCTCCTGCCAGGAGCAACTACAGGTTAGCCTTCTTAGAACAGGCCTAATTTAGTGCAACATGCTTTCCCTGGGATTGAATGCTCTCCGCTTCACTGTAGAATCCTTTCTTGCCGAGAGCACGGTGAACACTTTTACTGATGATTTAAGACTGTCTTAGGCTGTCCCTAGAAATAACTTAGCCAGAAGCAATTCTCTATTGTTTTGCATATTTAGCCATTGAAAACTGCATGATTTCCCCCTTCTTTAACAAACACTGTCTTGATTTGGGTTTGATTTGATTCACCCACAGAAGTGAAAGCATGAAATAAGGATTTAGTGCACGTCATTTCTTTGGGAAGGGATTTCAGGAAGTAGGAGGAAAAGAAGGAGGAGTGAGGTGGGAGAAGGAAAAGCCAATAAAGGCTGCATTCTAAATTCTCTATTGTTGTAGGGAGGTGAGGGTTCAGCACACAGAATGCTCTCCAGAATTCTCTCTCAGGCCTGGGAAACGGCAGCATTTATCCACTGGCTTCCACCGTCATTAGTTGAAGATGACCCTCCGAGATGTTAACTGCCCAGTGCTTCCAGATGCTGGGTCCCCACAGAGTTGGCAAAAGGTCCTAAGCAGAAAAGCAAAGGTTTTGTGAAGTGGGAAGCTGTAGGTTACATGGAAGTGTCCACTACAGATGTGGCGAAAATCAGAGGTGGGCTGAGCAGATGGACTCAAGGTACAGATAACATCTGCTACAAACCCAATTTACCTCCCCAGGCATCTAATGCATCATATTTAGACTTGTTTAGATGGACAACAAAGTCCTTTAAATGGCAACTTTGACTCTGCAATGTCAGAGATGGTGCCCTTCCTTCAAAGCCCACCTTTTTCCATATTTGCAGCATCTGCATTCTCTTTCTTAATATGCCCTCTTGGGACTTCCTGAACCACCAACCGTTTTCCCAGTTTTACACAGAAATTATAATTCTCTGTGTTGCCATCAGCTTTTCCAAATTTGTCTCATTTAGTGCATTCGTTGCCAAACAAGCAGCTACTCCATGATCTAATGTGCAACTCCCTACCGAGGAAAGTGGTTTGTATTCAGGATATATTCTGTAAGTGTAGGTTGATTAGTTTGTTTTTCATTTATATTCATTTTCCAAAAATTGGAAGCATAATATGAACACATGATAAAAATTCAAGGAGTGCAAATGTTTATACAATGAAAAGTCATCCTTCCTTTTACCCTGGGCTTCCAGTGCCCCTTCTCTGATATGGTCATTGTTAATGATTCTTTATTTATTATTCCAGAAATTGCCTATGGATATACAATTTTTATATATCCATTAAAATGTAAATGGGATCATGTTGTATACATGACCTGTACCTGGGTTTCACTGGACAAATAGGTCAAATATTGTTCGATAACAGAACACAGAGACCTCCCTCATTCAATTTAATGGCTATTTGGAATTCCACCATACAGATATGTTATTCGTCAACATGATTTTTCTGCTTTCTTAAATATTTCTGGCACTATAATTATCATAACATGGCAGTTAATTTCTCCCTTTTGTCAACCAGGATAGACTCAGATATGCTGTGGTGTCTTAGTTTTTATTATGGTAACAAATTACCACAAGTTTAGCAGCATAAAACAACACAAATTTATTATCTCTCAGTTTTTGAGGGTCAGAATTCTAGGGATGGGTTTGTCTGGTCCTGTCTTTAGACTGACCAACCTGAAAACCAAGACGCCAGCTGGGACTACAATCTCATATGAAGCTTGAGGTTCTCTTCCAAGCTCACTGGTTGCTGTCAGAGATCATTTCCTCGCAGCTGCATGAATGCAAGTCATCTGAATTCTAGTCACCAGTTGGGGACTGCTTTCAGCTCCTAGAAGCTGCTCTTGTCCATAGACAATTAATAACATGACTGTTTGCTTTTTTCCAGCCAGTTGGAATATCTGGTTCTGCTTTTTGTCTCTTTTAAGGGCTCACCTAATTAGGCCAATCTCACCTAGGAAAAACTCCCTTTTGATTAAGTCAGCTGATTAAAGTCAACTGATTAAAGATCATAATCATATCTGCAAACTTTCTTTCGGCCATATCATGAGGGTGATAGTTCACCATGTATTCACAAGTCTTGCCCGCATTCAAGGGGAGGGCATTAGGGGGCCATTTTAAAAGTTTACCCCCATCTGTAGTAACAAGGACTTCCAATTATCAGTGGTTTACAACGATGGAGGCTTATGCTGCGTGCAAGCTACGTGTCCATCATGGGATCTCGAAGGGCTTTGCTCATCGTTGTCATGCAGGGACCTAAACAGATGGAACACTTGCCTTTCGAATATTGCTGATGGCCAAGGCCATGGGAAAAGAACAGTTCTGGAGAGTCTTACGTTGACAATGCTTTACTCACAATTTACTGGCCAGAATTACACGAGGTTATATCTACCCATGTGAGGACCAGGAAGTGCAATACTACCAAATACCTAAGAACCTGAAATATCTGGCCAACTGCTTTCATCTACTTAAATTATATCTAGGTTGTCACAGGTAGGCTGATGTGGCACTCAGCTCTCTGAAATATGATTCTTTCAAATGTGGATCAAATGTGATCCTCTCAAATTCACATTTGATAGCACTGGTGCCCCGTTTTGAGACCTCTCATGATTATCTAGTGGTGGATTTCAAAGTGTAATTATAAGGGAGGTGAAATACTTTGATTCTCTATTCCAAGAATAATCTGTTTTAATGTGTGAAAGTTTAACGCTTGAGAAAGTTGTCAGTTGAAGGCTGTTTGACAGCTTTGTGCCTTTTAGCTACAGGATTTACTATGAGAGTCTCTGTTGTATAATAATCGACCTTGACAGCATCCAAACCCCCAGGGAGTGGAACAGGTAATCCAGAGAACAAAACAAGGTAGCATGTAAGAGACATGATAAGCAGGCAGCAAGTCTGTCAACAATAAAAGATGCTGGTTAAGGGTTATCTTCTTTTCTGAATTACTTCACACATCTTTGATAGCTTCCTTTGCAGTATCAGAATCTTAGAAAAATCCTTAAAGTACAACATTCTGTGCACTCAGCACATCCTGTTCAAGCGGACATCCAGTTTTTGTGTGAACATATCTAAAAATGGGACCTCACTACCCACTGAGCCAATGTGTTCATTTTGTATAAGTAAAACTTTCAATTACATATAGTGTAGAAAGAATTATGTAAGGAAGCTCCAAGTATTCAGCAATAATGAATAAGCAATAATAAATATTTTTCTATTCCTGTTTCAGCTATTTCCCATCCAGATTTTCTTTGCTGCGCTATTTTAAAGCAAATCCTAGGGACACCTGGGTGCCTCAGTCGGTTAAGCATCTGCCTTCAGCTCAGGTCATGATCCCAGGATACTGGGATCGAGTCCCACATCAGGCTCACTGTTCAGTGGGGAACCTGCTTTTCCTTCTGGCTGCTTTTCCCCCTGTTTGTGTGTGTGCTCTCTCTCTCTCTGATAAATACATATATACACACATAAATAAAATGTTCACAAAAGATAAAGCAAATTCTATTTGGCAACTTTCTAAGCTCACATATATTCTAGCAAGTGTATCTAATACATAAAGATTGCTTTTACCCATAACTTATCAACCATTTAATTTTTAGATCATTCTACTTATTAAAAACTTCTTCCTTGAACACTGTGCTGAAAACGGGTTTCCTATAAATTTGGCTCATTGACCCTGGTTTGTCTTTTTGGAATAGTGCAGAATAACTTCTCTATCTTTCATAACACTATCTTGCAATCAACATATATTTAAATTTTGTTTGTGTGGATTATTATATCTATCTGTCTGCCCCACCCATCTCAAAACTTTTTGTCATTGAACATTGTATATTTTGTTTAGTCATTAAGCCTATGGTGAGATTTCATACTATCTTAGTTATGCTTCTCTGAACACATTCCACATGACCAAGTATCTTTAAATGAGGTATCAGAATATAACTCAATCCTCTAGAGATGGTCTGAGCCCTAAAATGTGCAGTGCTATTTCCCTTGGTCTGGAAGCATATGCAGGGTAAATTTCTTAATAGGAAGACTGTTGACTTATTTTGAACTTTTATTCAACTGAGAAAACTCAGTACTTTTTTTTACATAAATTGTTACAAAATGATTTCTTTTTATATGCATTGTATTGACTTTGTTGTATCTAAATGCAGTTGTAACATTTTTATCCTATTTAAATTTTATCTTACTAGTATTATTTGTCTCAACTCTGTCATTCAGACGATTAACCAGTTCTCTTGGTTGTATGCTATACACAGATTTAATAAGACTGACTTCTGGATCTGTGCATAGTTGGTAGAGAGGCAGGGAAGCTAAGTAGAAATAAGTCTGGGCTTTGAAGTCAGACAATATGGCATAAATCCCGGCTCTACACACTACGTGTGTATCATGAATCTTTCTCACCCTTAATTCCTCAATTTACAATGAAGGATATCATAGTACCTACTTCATAGGATTTTTGTAAGGAATAAATCAATTAATATGCAAAATGCTTAAAATTCCACCCCTAGCCCAGAGTAAGGATTCAATATATATTACCTATTATTATTAATTAAACATGTTAATAGAGCTGGGTCAATGGCAGATCATGGGTCAATGGAGATCATGAGTCAACTGTGTTTGAAAAGAGTCATTCAACCAGCCAGAAATCTACCTAAATATTTTATCATCCAAATGTTTCTGTATTTTTTTTTTGTCTTTTTTTATGACTTTTTTTTTTTTTTAACATAAAATGTATTATTAGCCCCAGGGGTACAGGTCTGTGAATTGTCAGGCTTACACACTTCCCAGCACTCACCATAGCACATACCCTCCCCAATGTCTGTAACCCAACTACCCTCTCCCTACCCCCCTCCCCCTGGTAGCCTTTAGTTTGTTTGTGAGATTGAGTCTCTTATGGCTTGTGTCCCTCCCGAACCCATCTTGTTTCATTTTTATTCTCTTCCTCCCACTTTGCCTCTCAAATTCCTCATATCAGGGAGATCATATGATAATTGTATTTCTCTGATTGACTTGCTTTGTTCAGTGTAATACCCTCTAGTTTCATCCATGTCATTGCAAATGGCAAGATTTCATTTCTTTTGATGGCTGCATAGTATTCCATTGCATATATATACCACATCTTCTTTATCCATTCATCTGTTGATGGACGTCTAGGTGCTTTCCATAGTTTGGCTATTGTGGACATTGCTGCTATAAACATTCGGGTGCACGTGCCCCTTCGGGTCACTATATTTGTATCTTTAGGGTAAATACCCAGTAGTGCGATTACTGGCTTGTAGGGTAGCTCTATTTTCAACTTTGTGAGGAACCTCCATGCTGCTTTCCAAAATGCACCAGCTTGCATTCACACCAAGAGTGTAGGAGGGTACCCCTTTCTCTGCATCCTCACCAACATCAGTCGTTTTTTGTCTTGTTAATTTTAGCCATTCTGACTGGTATAAGGTGATATCTCATTGTGGTTTTGTATTTCCTTGATGCCAAGTGATATGGAGCATTTTTTCATGTGTCTGTTGGCCATCTGGATGTCTTCTTTGCAGAAATGTCTGTTCATGTCCTCTGCCCATTTCTTGATTGGATTATTTGTTCTTTAGGTGTTGAATTTGATAAGTTCTTTATAGATTTTGGATACTAGCCCTTTATCTGATATGTCATTTGCAACCATCTTCTCCCATGCTGTCAGGTGTCTTTTGGTTTTGTTGACTGTTTCCTTTGTTGTGCAAAAGCATTTCATCTTCATGAGGCTGTAGTAGTTCTTTTTTGCCCTTGCTTCCCTTGCCTTTGGCGATGTTTCTAGGAAGAAATTGCTGCGGCTGAGGTTGAAGAGGTTGCTACCTGTGTTCTCCTCCCGGATTTGGATGGATTCCTTTCTCACATTGAGGCCCTTCATCCATTTTGAGTCTATTTTTGTGTGTGGTGTAAGGAAATGGTCCAGTCTCATTTTTCTTCATGTGGCTATCTGGTTTTCCCAAGACCATTTGTTGGAGAGACTTTTTTCCACTGGACATTCTTTCCTGCTTTGTCAAATATTAGTTGACCATAGAGTTGAGGGTCTATTTCTGGGCTCTCTACTCTGTTCCATTGATATATATGTCTGTTTTTGCTCCAGTACCATATCGTCTTGATGATTAGAGCTTTGTAATAGAGCTTGAAGTCCGGAATTATGATGCCACCAACTCTGGCTTTCATTTTCAACATTTCTCTGGCTATTCAAGGTCTTTTCTGGTTTCATATAAATTTTAAGATTATTTGTTCCATTTCTTTGAAAAAAATGGATGGTATTTTGATAAGGATTGCATTAAGTGTGTAGCTTGCTTTAGGCAGCATAGACATTTTCACAATATTTTTTCTCCCAACCCATGGAAATGGAACATTTTTCCATTTCTTTGTGTCTTCCTCAATTTCTTTCATGAGAACTTTATAGTTTTGTGAGTACAGATTCTTTGCCTCTTTGGTTAAGTTTATTCTGAGGTATATTATGGTTTTAGGTGCAATTGCAAATGGGATTGACTCTTTAATTTCTCTTTCTTCTGGCTTGTTGTTGGTGTAGAGAAATGCAACTGATTTCTGTGCATTGATTCTATATCCTGAAACTGTACTGAATTCCTGTACAAATTCTAGCAGATTTGGAGTGGAGTGTTTTGTGTTTTCCACATAAAGTATCATATCATCCACAAAGAGTGAGAGTTTGACTTCTTCTTTGCCAATTTGGATGCCTTTAATTTCTTTTTGTTGTCTGATTGCTGAGGCTAGGACTTCTAGTACCTTGTTGAATAGCAGTGGTGATAATGGACATCCCTGCCATGTTCCTGACCTTAGTGGAAAAGCTCTCAGTTTTTCTCCATTGAGAATGATATATGCTGTGGTTTTTTCATGGGTGGCTTTGATAATATTGAGGTATGTACCTTCTATCTCTATACTTTGAAAAATTTTGATCAATAAAGGATGCTGCACTTTGTCAAATGCTTTTTCAGCATCTATTAAGAGTATCATATGGTTCTTGTTCTTTCTTTAGTTAGTTTTTTGTATCACATTGATTGATTTACAGATGTTGAACCAACCTTGCAGCCCAGGAATAAATCCCACTTGGACATTGTGAATAATCCTTTTAATGTACTGTTGGGTCCTATTGGCTAGTATTTTGGTGAGAATTTTCGCATCTGTGTCCATCAAGGATATTGGTCTGGATTCCTTTTTTGATGGGGTCTTTGTCTGGTTTTGGGATCAAAGGGCCTCATAAGATGAGTTTGGAAGTTTTCCTTCCATTTCTATTTTTTGGAACAGTTTCAGGAGAATAGGTATTAATTCTTCTTTAAATATTTGGTAGAATTCCCTTGGGAACTCTGGTCCTGGGCTCTTGTTTGTTGGAAGATTTTTGATGACTGCTTCAATCTCCTTACTGGTTATGCATCTGTTCAGGTTTTCTATTTCTTCCTGGTTCAGTTGTGGTAGTTTATACATCTCTAGGAATGCATCCATTTCCTCCAGATTGTCAAATTTGCTGGAGTATAGTTGCTCATAATATGTTCTTATAACTGTTTGTATTTCTTTGGTGTTGGTTGTGATCTCTACTTTTTCATTCATGATTTTATTTATTTGGGTCCTTTCTCTTTCCTTTTTGATAAGACTGGCCAGGGGTTTATCAATCTTATTAATTCTTTCAAGGAACCAGCTCCTAGTTTCATTGATTTGTTCTACTGTTCTTTTGGTCTCCATTTCATTAATTTCTTCTCCGATCTTTATGATTTCTCTTCTCCTGCTGGGTTTAGGCTTTCTTTGCTTTCCTTTCTCTAGTTCCTATAGGTGTAGGGTTAGGATGTGTACTTGAGACCTTTCTAGTTTATTGAGAAAGATTTGTATTGCTATATATTTTCCTCTCAGGACTGCCTTTGCCGTGTCCCACAGATTTTGAACCGTTGTGTTTTCATTATCATTTGTTTCCATGAATTTTTTCAATTCCTCTTTAATTTCCTGGTTGACCCATTCATTCTTTAGAAGGATGCTGTTTAGTCTCCATGTATTTGGGTTCTTTCCAAATTTCCTCTTGTGATTGAGTTCTAGCTTCAGAGCATTGTGGTCTGAAAATATGCAGGGAATGATCCCAATCTTTTGGTACCAGTTGAGACCAGATTTGTGACCCAGGATGTGATCTATTCTGGAGAATGTTCCATGTGCACTAGAGAAGAATGTGTATTCTGTTGCTTTGGGAAGGAGTGTTCTTAATATATCTGTGGTGTCCATCTGGTCCAGTGTGTCATTTAAAACCTTTATTTCCTTGTTAATTTTTGCTTGGATGATCTGTCCATTTCAGTGAGGGGAGTGTTAAAGTCCCCTACTATTATTGTATTATTGTTGATGTGTTTCTTTTCTTTTTGTTATTAATTGGTTTATATAGTTGGCTGCTCCTATGTTAGGTGCATAGATATTGAAAATTGTTAGATCATCTGGTTGGACAGACCCTTTAAGTATGATATAGTGTCCTTCCTCATCTCTTATTATAGTCTTTGGCATAAAATCTAATGATCTGATATAAGGATTGCCACCCGAGCTTTCTTTTGATGTCCATTAGCATGGTAAATTGTTTTCCGCCCTCCCCCCTTTAAATCTGGAGGTGGCTTTGGGTCTTAAATCAGTTTCTTGCAGAGAGCATATTGATGGGTTTTGTTTTTTTATCCATTCTGATTCTCTGTGTCTTTTGATTAGAGTATTTAGCCCATTTACATTCAGGATAACTATTGAAAGATATGAAATTAGTGCCATTGTATTGCCTATAAGGTGACTGTTATTGTATATTGTCTGTATTCCTTTCTGGTCTTCTACTTTTAGGTTCTCTCTTTGCTTAGAGGACCCATTTCAATATTTCCTGTAGGGCTGGTTTGGTGTTTGCAAATTCTTTTAGTGTTTGTTTGTCCTGGAAGCTTTCTATTTCCCCTGTTTTCAATGATAGCCTAGCTGGATATAGTATTCTTGGCTGCTTGTTTTTCTTGTTTAGTGCTCTGAATATATCAATCCAGTTCTTTCTAGCCTGCCAGGTTTCTGTGGATAAGTCTGCTGCCAGTCTAATATTTCTACCACTGTATGTTACAGACTTCTTTTCCCAAGCTGCTTTCAGGATTTTCTCTTTGTCACTAAGACTTGTAAGTTTTACTATTAGATGACCGGGGATGGACCTATTTTTATTGATTTTGAGGGGTGTTCTCTGTACCTCCTGGATTTTGATGCTTGTTCTCCTTTCCATATTAGGGAAATTCTCTATAATAATTCGCTCCAATATACCTTCTGCCCCCCTCTCTCTTTCTTCTTCTTCTGGGATCCCAATTATTCTAATATTGTTTCATTTCATGGTATCACTTATCTCTCGAATTTTCCCCTCATGGTCCAGTCATCATTTGTCTCTCTTTTGCTCAGCTTCTTTATTCTCCATCATTTGGTCTTCTATATCACTAATTTTCTCTTGTGTCTCATTTATCCTAGTAGTAAGAGCCTCCATTCTTGATTACACCTCATTAATATCTTTTTTTTATTTCAGCTTGGTTTGATTTTAGTTCTTTTATTTCTCCAGAGAGGGATTTTATTTCTCCAGACAGGGTTTCTCTAATATCTTCCATTCCTTTTTCAAGCCCTGCTAGCACCATGAGAATCGTCATTCTAAACTCTAGTTCTGACATATTACCAATGTCTGTATTGATTATGTCCCTAGACTTTGGTTCTGCCTCTTGTTCTTTTTTTTGTGGTGAGTTTTTCTGCCTTGTCATTTTATCCAGATAAGAATATATGAATGAGATGGGGCACCTGGATGGCTCAGTGGGTTAAGCCTCTGCCTTCAGCTCAGGTCATGATCTCAGGGTCCTGGGATCGAGCCCCACATTGGGCTCTCTGCTCAGCGGGGGGCCTGCTTCTTCCTCTCTCTCTGCCTGCCTCTCTGCTTACTCGTGATCTCTCTCTCTGTCAAATAAATAAATAAATAAATCTTTAAAAAAAAGAATATATGAATAAGAGAATTAAATAGTAAAAGGGTGGCAAAGACCCCAGAAAAATGTACACTAACCAAATTGGAAGAGACCCCAAATTGGGGGGAGAAGAAAGGGGATAAAAAGATTTTTAAAAAAATTTAGAAAAAGTTAAACAAAAGTTAAACAAACAAACAAAACAACAACTATATATATATATGTATGTACACACACACACACACACACACACACACACACACACACACATATATTAGACTGATGAATAGAACAGAGCCACCCACTTGATTTCAGGTGTATTTTGGTCTCTTAGAAGAAACTACCTCCCAAAATTTTAAAGAAGGAAAAACTTATGTATATACAAAAATAATGATAAACATGATGAAGGGATGGAATATGAGTATAAAGATCAAAATTTTAAAAAAGTCTAAAAAAGGAATTGATAAGTTGGTTGGAAAAAGATAAAAAACAAAAGTAGAGTGCATTTTCTGACTGGAGACTAGAACAAAGCCCTGTGCTAGATTTAGGGTATATTTTGATCTATTAGAAGAAATTGTATCCCAAGTATTTTTTTAGAAGAAAAAAACCCCTATATGTATACAAAAAATACAGTTAGATACAATGAAGGATATAATATGACTATAATAATGAAGGCTTAAAAATATTTTTTATTAGAAAGGTATTGTTAAGATAAACTAGTTAAAAAACTCTAAAAGGGAAAAGATGAAAAGTCAAAAAAATTAGAATTAAAAAAATAAAATTGAAAAAATGTAATTAACTTTGCAAGACTAAAGAAGCATAGGGAAAAAGCCATGAATTCCATTCTTTGCTTTCCCCTCCTCTGGAATTCTGCTGTTCTTCTTGATCAGTGAGCTTAGTCTTAGCTGGGTGTTCTTGCTGATCTTCTGGGAAGGCTCCTGTTGTAGTGATTCTCAAATATCTTTGCCCAAGGTGGAATTGCACTGCCCTTGCCAGGGGCCAGGCTAAGTAATCTGCTCAGGTTTGCTCTGGGAAGCTTTTGTTTCCTGATCACTTTCCATAGAGCTCTGGAGGACGGGAATGAAAATGGCAGCCTCCCAATCTCCAGCCCAGAGAAGCCGAGAGCTTGGGGCCCCACTCCTCAGTGTGCCCTTGGGTAAAAGTGCTCAATCACTCCCTGTCCCTGGTTTCTGGCCATGCTCTAAGCTCACCCAGCCTGTGACCAAGCATTTCTGTCTCTGGACAGAGCCCCATTTGGAGTCTCAAAACCCAGCAGATTCCTGCCTCCAGAGAAGGAAGGTGGATCTCCCCAGATCTGCCACTTGTGGGGTCCCTGCTGAAAGAATAGTGGTCTGATTGTGCTATGGTTCACAATTTAAGGTAACCCCGAGCTGAGAGCTCACTCCTTGGCTCTGTCTCTGTAGCTGGCTTCCGCGCTCTGATACCTGCAAACACCCCCGATCACTCTGTGACCCTGTGGGACCTGAGACCACACTGTCCCCGTGTGGGCTCCACCCCCGCTTTGCATCTGGAGTGATGTCCCTCAGTGGAGCAGACTTCTAAAAGGTTGGATTTTGTGCTCCGTTGCTCCACTGCTTACTGGGAGCTGGCTCTTACCCCCATGGTCTATCTTCCCGTTGCTTTGGATTCACTTCTTCACATGCCCTACCTTTCAGAAAGTGGTTGATTTTTTGTTTCCAGAATTTCTGCTCTTCTCTTCAATTTCCTGCTGGGTTTATAGGTGTTTGGAGTGGTTTGATAACTATCTAACTGAATGCCTGCGACCTGATATCATCTCAGTCTGCTACTCCTCTGCCATCTTGACTCCTACCTGTTTCTGTCTTTTTTTAATACTACCACATAAAACTTGTAAAAAATGCCTTGTTAATATCAAGATACACTATTTTCCTGCCTTTTGATTAATTTTCACATTAGTTAGTTAAGTATTGCTTAATCAGTATAATAGCCAAAACAAAAAAAATCAGAAGTTAGTTTATTCCCTTTCTTTTGAAAATCAGATTTTAATCACCATATTGGGCCTGAAATAAATAGTACCATAGGCCTCAGCAGCTGCAGACTATGTGTGGAGTTAGGAAGAGAATGGTTGTTTTGGGAGTTTATGTAGGAATGTCCTGAAATAAGTCGTAGAAAGTGGTTGGTAAAATAGTAGCTTTTATGGGTTCAAATGCCAAAGTTGGGAAGTTTCCCTGAAAAACAATGATCACCCTAAATAAGAAAGTAATATGGTAAGACAGATGGCTTGAAAAGAGCAGCATAGGTTATGTGGAAGAAAATCTGTAGAACACGTTCAATAAAAAAAGAATTTAAGCTAAACCAGAAAATCAGATTGCTAAAGGTTATCACCACTGCCTTTGAGAGTGACAGGGCTCAGAATGGGTCTTCCAAGAATGTGCCACTTTGGCACGCATGCTGTTTTGAGCTGAAGATAGTCAAAGCCCAGAAGACTCAGACAGCGGTTTTACTTTCCCCTGAACTGCCTAAAGGAATTTTGGTAGATGGCCCGGTCCAGGAAGAGAGCTATCACCAAAGATAACTAGAGAGTATATGGGCTAAGTGTGGTAAACTGGGACAGGGCGGGGAGGCGGGAGACTCAACAGGGCCGGTCTGTTCAAAGTTCTCTCTGTGTCCTATAATCTCTGCATGGCACCACAAACATTTATCCACCGAACATTTGCTCTTTCCATCTTTCTGTAGGTTGAAGTCCCCCACTTTGAAGTCCCAGACCCTTATTCCCTCTTTCTTAGCTCAGAATTGGCATCTAAGCCTCAGTTGTCTGATTGCCTGTGGATCTTATCTTCTTATGGAGCCCTGTACATTCATAATTAATTTTTTCCTGTTAATCTGTCTCATACCAACTTTATTATTAGGCCAGCCAGAAAATCTAGAAGGATAGAGGAAAGATTTTCTTCCCCTGCAGCTGGCATAGTCAGCAGGATAAACCTCACTGGTTGAACATTACTTGCTCTAAGGCTGCTATAGCAGCTGCTGTCAGAGATCCCAAGAAAAGAGCTGGCAGAAGACAAGAATTCTTACCCTAATAGTCTCCTGGGTGTCTGCCTCTAAGGTCCAGTGGAAGCAATTTCTTTTCTAAATATAGATTACTGGGATAAAATATTTGTGGAACTAGTTCCTTGGGTATAGTAACTGGTAAAGATTTGTTATGAGTACTCTTGATTTTTTTTTAATTTCTTTTCAGTGTAACAGAATTCATTGTTTATGTACCGCACCCAGTGCTCCATGCAATACATGCCCTCCATAATACCCACCACCTGGCTCCCCAGTACTCTTGATTTTTTTTAATATTTATTTTTATTTGTTTATTTACAGCATAACAGTGTTCATTGTTTTGGCATCACACCCAGTGCTCCATGCAGTACGTGCCCTCCTTATTACCCACCACCTGGTTCCTCAACATCCCACCCCCCCCCACCCCCCTGCCGCCCCTTCATAACCCTCTGGTTGTTTTTCAGAGTCCATAGTCTCTCATGGTTCATCTCCCCTTCCAGTTTCCCTCAACTCCCTCTCCTCTCCATCTCCCCATGTCCTCCATGTTATTTGTTATGCTCCACAAATAAGTGAGACCATATGATACTTGACTCTCTCTGCTTGACTTATTTCGCTCAGCATAATTTCTTCCAGTCCCGTCCATGTTGCTACAAAAGTTGGGTATTCGTCCTTTCTGATGGAGGCATAATACTCCATTGTGTATATGGACCACATCTTCCTTATCCATTCATCCGTTGAAGGGCATCTTGGTTCTTTCCACAGTTTGGCGACCGTAGCCATTGCTGCAATAAACATTGGGGTACAAATGGCCCTTCTTTTCACTACATCTGTATCTTTGGGGTAAATACCCAGCAGTGCAATTGCAGGGTCATAGGGAAGCTCTATTTTTAATTTCTTCAGGAATCTCCACACTGTTCTCCAAAGTGGCTACACTAACTTGCATTCCCACCAACAGTGTAAGAGGGTTCCCCTTTCTCCACATCCTCTCCAACACAAGTTGTTTCCTGTCTTGCTAATTTTGGCCATTCTAACTGGTGTCAGGTGGTATCTCAATGTTGTTTTAATTTGAATCTCCCTGATGGCTAGTGATGATGAACATTTTTTCATGTGTCTGATAGCCATTTGTATGTCTTCATTGGAGAAGTGTCTGTTCATATCTTCTGCCCATTTTTTGATATGATTATCTGTTTTGTGTGTGTTGAGTTTGAGAAGTTCTTTATAGATCCTGGATATCAACCTTTTGTCTGTACTGTCATTTGCAAATATCTTCTCCCATTCTGTGGGTTGCCTCTTTGTTTTGTTGACTGTTTCCTTTGCTGTGCAGAAGCTTTTGATCTTGATTAAGTCCCAAAAGTTCATTTTTGCTTTTGTTTCCTTGGCCTTTGGAGACATATCTTGAAAGAAGTTGCTGTGGCTGATATCGAAGAGGTTACTGCCTATGTTCTCCTCTAGGATTCTGATAGATTCCTGTGTCACGTTGAGGTCTTTTATCCATTTCGAGTTTATCTTTGTGTACGGTGTAAGAGAATGGTCGAGTTTCATTCTTCTACATATCGCTGTCCAGTTTTCCCAGCACCATTTATTGAAGAGACTGTCTTGTTTCCATTGAATATTTTTTCCTGTTTTGTCGAAGATTATTTGACCATAGAGTTGAGGGTCCATATCTGGGCTCTCCACTCTGTTCCACTGGTCTATGTGTCTGTTTTTATGCCAGTACCACGCTGTCTTGGTGATCACAGCTTTGTAGTAAAGCTTGAAATCGGGTAACGTGATGCCGCCAGTTTTGTTTTTGTTTTTCAACATTTCCTTAGCAATTCGGGGTCTCTTCTGGCTCCATACAAATTTTAGGATTATTTGCTCCAGCTCTTTGAAAAATATTGGTGGAATTTTGATCGGAATGGCATTAAAAGTATAGATTGCTCTAGGCAGTATAGACATTTTAACAATGTTTATTCTTCCAATCCAAGAGCATGGAACAGTCTTCCATCTTTTTGTGTCTTCTTCAATTTCTTTCATGAGTGTTCTGTAGTTCCTCGAGTACAGGTCCTTTACTTCTTTGGTTAGGTTTATGCCCAGGTATCTTATGGTTCTTGGTGCTATAGTAAATGGAATCGGCTCTCTAATTTCCCTTTCTGTATTTTCATTGTTGGTGTATAAGAAAGCCACTGATTTCTGTACATTGACTTTGTATCCTGCCACGTTACTGAATTGCTGTATGAGTTCTAGTAGTTTGGGGGTGGAGTCTTTGGGGTTTTCCATATAAAGGATCATGTCATCTGCGAAGAGAGAGAGTTTGACTTCTTCCTTGCCAATTTGGATACCTTTTATTTCTCTTTGTTGTCTGATTGCCGTTGCTAGAACTTCTAATACTATGTTGAACAAGAGTGGTGAGAGTGGGCATCCTTGTCGTGTTCCTGATCTCAACAGGAAGGCTGCAAGCTTTTTCCCATTGAAGATGATATTTGCTGTGGGTCTTTCATAGATAGATTTTATGAAGTTCAGGAATGTTCCCTCTATCCCTATACTTTGAAGCGTTTTCATCAGGAACGGATGCTGGATTTTGTCAAATGCTTTTTCTGCATCAATTGAGAGGACCATGTTGTTCTTCTCTCTTCTCTTATTGATGTGTTCTATCACACTGATTGATTTGCGAATGTTGAACCAACCTTGTAACCCAGGGATGAATCCCACCTGGTCATGGTGGATAATCTTTTTAATGTGCTGCTGGATCCTGTTTGCTAGGATCTTGTTGAGAATCTTTGCATCCATATTCATCAGTGATATTGGTCTGAAATTCTCCTTTTTGGTAGGGTCTTTGCCTGGTTTGGGGATCAGGGTAATACTGGCTTCATAAAAAGAGTCTGGAAGTTTTCCTTCTGCTTCAATTTTTTGGAACAGCTTCAGGAGAATTGGTGTTATTTCTTCTTTGAAAGTTTGGTAGAATTCCCCAGGGAATCCGTCAGGTCCTGGGCTCTTGTTTTTTGGGAGGTTTTTGATCACTGCTTCAATCTCATTACTAGATATTGGTCTATTTAGGTTGTCAATTTCTTCCTGGTTCAATTTTGGGAGTTTGTAGCTTTCCAGGAATGCATCCATTCATCTAGGTTGCTTAGCTTATTGGCATATAACTGTTGGTAATAATTTCTGATGATTGTTTCTATTTCCTTGGTGTTAGTTGTGATCTCTCCCTTTTCATTCATAATTTTATTAATTTGGGCTTTCTGTCTTTTCTTTTGGATTAGTGTGGCCAATGGTTTATCGATCTTATTGATTCTTTCAAAAAACCAGCTTCTAGTTTCATTGATACGTTCTACTGTATCTCTCGTTTCTACCTCATTGATCTCTGCTCTAATCTTGATTATTTCCCTTCTTGCATGTGGAGTTGGTTTGATTTGTTGTTGATTCTCCAGGTCTTTAAGGTGTAGAGACAGCTGGTGTATTCTGGATTTTTCAATGTTTTTGAGGGAGGCTTGGATGGCTACGTATTTCCCTCTTAGAACAGCCTTTGCTGTATCCCATAGGTTTTGGACCGAGGTGTCTTCATTCTCATTGGTTTCCATGAATTGTTTAAGTTCGTCTTTGATCTCCTGGTTGATCCAAGCATTCTTAAGCAAGGTGGTCTTTAGCTTCCAGGTGTTTGAGTTCCTTCTGAACTTTTCCTTGTGATTGAGCTCCAGTATCAAAGCATTGTGATCAGAGAATATGCAGGGAATCATGTCAGTCTTTTGGTATCGGTGGAGTCCTGCTTTGTGACCCAGTATGTGGTCTATTCTGGAGAAGGTTCCATGTGCACTTGAGAAGAATGAATATTCTGTTGTTTTAGGGTGGAATGTTCTGTATACGTCGATGAGGTCCATCTGGTCCAATGTTTCATTCAATGCTCTTATTTCTTTATTAATTTTCTGCTTCGATGATCTGTCTATTTCTGAGAGAGGCGTATTAAGATCTCCTACTATTATTGTATTCGTATCAATATGACTCTTTATCTTGATTAATAGTTTTCTTATGTAATTGGGTGCTCCCATATTGGGGGCATAGATATTCACAATTGTTAGATCGTCTTGGCGGATAGTCCCTTTAAGAATTATGTAGTGTCCTTCTGTATCTCTGACTACAGTCTTTAGTTTAAAATCTAATTTATCTGATATGAGAATCTCTACTCCGGCCTTCTTTTGAGGCCCATTGGCATGAAAGATGCTTCTCCATCCCTTCACTTTCAGTCTGGGTGTATCCTTAGGTTCAAAATGGGTCTCTTGTAGACAACATATGGATGGGTCCTGTCGTTTTATCCAATCTGCAACCCTGTGTCATTTTATGGGCGCATTTAGGCCATTCACATTGAGAGAGTGATTATTGAGAGATAGGTTTTTATTGACATCGTGTTGCCTTTGAAGTCTTTCTGTCTATAGATTGTTTCTATATTTCTGTTCAATGATATTCTTAGGATTTTTTCTCTTTTATAGGACCCCCCTTAATATTTCCTGCAGTGTCGGCTTGGTGGTTGCATAGTCTTTTAAGCCTTGCCGGTCTTGGAAACTCTTTATCTCTCCATCCATTTTAAATGTCAGTCTTGCTGGATAGAGTATTCTTGGTTGCATGTTCTTCTCATTTAGTACTCTGAATATATTTTGCCAGCCCTTCCTGGCTTTCCAGGTCTCTGTGGAAAGGTCTGACGTTATTCTAATGGGCTTTCCTCTGTATGTAAGAAGCTTCTTTGTCCTAGCTGCTTTTAAGAGGGTCTCTCTTGAAACAAAATTCCCCATTCTAATGATAAGGTGCCGTGAGGACTTTCGAGAATCTAAAATCTTGGGAGGAAATCTTTCTGCCTCTAGTACATGAACGTTGTTTCCATTCGTGAGATTGGGAAAATTTTCATAGACAACTTCTTCCACTATATCTTCTAGACTTCTTTCTTTTTCTTCCCCTTCAGGGATTCCAATAATTCTGACGTTGGAACGTTTCATGGCATCGTTTATTTCCCTGATTCTGTTTTCGTGGCTTCTGAGCTGTTTGTTCCAGGCTTCCTCCTGATCCTTTCTGTCTATCTGTTTGTCCTCCAGATCACTAATTCTATCTTCTGTCTCAGTTACCCTAGCTTTTAGAGAATTTAGATTGGATTGGAACTCGTTGAGAGCATTTTGAACATCATCCCTGGTGGCTTTCAGTTCTGCCCTAACATTGTGAACATCATCCCTGGTGGCTTTCAGTTCTGCCCTAATCAATTCTGTTTGGTCATCCATGGCTTTCTCCAACCTAGCTATTGCCTGGATAATTGTTAGTCTGAATTCCTTTTCTGACATATTGTCTATGTTGATAGCCATTAGCTCTGTTGCAGAAGGCCCATCCTCTGTATTTTTCTTCTGTTGGGTATTCCTCCTCCTAGTCATTTTGGTAAGAGATGACTAAACAGATGCAGCTGGACTTATCGATTGTGGTGCAGTCAATGTGCACCCTGGAACGCTTCTGTGCAATCAGGATTCCCCACCCAAATGAGAGAAAAATGAAAAGAAAAAGAAATAGAGAAGAAGAAAGAAAAAAAAAGGGGAAAGAAAAAAGGAAAAAAAAAGAGAGAGAGAGATAGGAAAAAAAGGGAAGATAAAAGAGAAGGCTCAGCCCAAATGGGCCACAAGGTAAGATTTGTGGAGTATACAAACAAAAACAGACAGACAAAAAGAGTGATAAAAGTATATGACAAGAGAAAAAAATATGTATATATAAGCAAAAAAAAAAAAAAAAGAAAGGGAAGAACCTCATCAGAAAGAACCCCAAGTATAAGGTTTATATATTATCAGGACAAACACAAATTCACAGAAACACTGACAGAAGGAAAAATTGGGAGAATGGTTATAGATTCTCAGTGTGGGTGAGGAAGGTTATTTTGATTCTTCCTGAAGGTATCTTGTTGTTTTTGTTAAGGGACTCAACTTTCCTAAGTTACAGGGGAATTAGAAACTGGTTTGCCTATAGGGGTAGCATTGATTGGGGAAAGGGGATTACCTTGAAGTTTAACTCTATATGTATAGTAGAAAATAAAAATTAAAAAAGAATAAACTAGACTAAACTAAGTTAAAATTAAAAAAGAATTAAAAAAATAGAAAAACAAAAGAAAAACACAGGTGTATGTATCAAAAAGTTCAGGTTAGAAGGTTATTAAAGAATTTGATGTACTGGACATCTCGGTGTGATGGTAAATAGGTTAAAAAATTTATCTGTATGTATATAAAAAAAAAAGAACCAGAATATTGGTAAAGAGTTAAAAATAAAAGTTGTTTTTATGAAGTAGTGGTGATTGTTCTCTTGTAGTCTTTTTTTTTTTTTTTCTTCCTTCCTGGTTGGTTTTCTGGGGGAGGGGCCTGCCATGTGGGTTTTCAGACAATGATGTTCCCTGAGTTAGGTCCTCCCGCTCCCCTCAAGGGGGTGAGCTTTTTTTTTTTTTTTTTCAGGAAACTGTTTTTTTCAGCCTTTTGTTCTCTGGGGGTTTTTATGTTCTTTCATCTGCTTTCTCTCGCCTTGACAGCTTTTGATGGTTTTTGGAGGTTTAGAGGAGAGCAAACAGCACCCCAACCTCCCTCTCAGAGAGAAGCCTCAGACTGTTTTGCAAAAGCTGCTGGCAGAGTCGGTTCTGAGTCACTGTCCCTGGGGATGCAGGAGCTCCTCGTTGTACCCAAAACCAGGGCAGCGGTGGCTGTCTAGGCAGCTCCAGACCGCCAGAGAGGTTCCGAGCAGAGATCGCACACTGAGATTTTCCCGCTGTCCCGGGCTGGGAATGTCTGGTTTTTCCGGCTGCCAGAGCTCCAGGCTAGCGCCTATGAGCACCTATCCCAAGGGATGGTGTGGGACGCGCGCGTTTCAGGATTGCCATCTGGCCAGGCTCCCAGCCCCTCATGGGAGCCAGACCCCACTTGTTCTCGGGCGTGCTGGCGGGTCAGGTGCACTGGCGGCTCAGGGATGGAGACCTGATTTCTCTGCCCCACTCTCTCTGGCTCCGTGCCAGGGGAGGCTGTCCTGGGTCCGGGGACTTAGGTCCCTGACCCTAACTGCCCAGGTTCCCACTATTACCCCCCGCGATCCTTTGTTGTTTGTTTTTTGAGTGCTTTCAACCAGACTCCAAGTTAATGCTAGTCCCCAGACGCAGAGCACTCTGGTGTTGGGGTGTTACTTTCCGATCGGTCACCTCTGGTGGCTCCCTCCCCCTTTTGTTTATCTTCCGATATCAGTCGGACGTTCCCAGTCTGCTTTACCTGCCACTGGCGTCTTCTGCTCCTGTAGAGATCCAGACGTGTATAATTCTGATCTCAGGCTGATTTCATGGGTGGTCGAAGTTCTTTGGTAGGTAATCAGCTCACTTTAGGGTACAGGTTGAAATGGTGCCTCCTCCTACTTCCCCGCCATCTTGACTCCCAGCATGTAATCTCAGTACTCTTGATTTTTATTGATCCTTTTCTTCCTAGAGATGATCATGGTTTTTCTTTGTCTTTGTCTTGTTGTTTGTCATAGGGACAGAAATCATAGGCAAAACTCAGGCATACGCCCTCTCTGTCTGCTATTTTAGTTGGCTTGCAGGTTGCTGAGTTCACAGTTCTCATCAGGCTGTTTAAACAAACTTTGCTGTGGGTTAATTTGCACATGAGGTGAAGGCTGTTGCTAAGGGACATCTTGCAAGCTAAAGTGGCAAAATTGGTGAGCACAGGTCAAGCACTTAAGATCTAGTAGAGTGGGTCACCTAACCCAAAGACTCCTACGTTAGGATAGGTTGGCCTGAGAATGGATTAGACTGACACCAGGTCATCTGCCAACCCCAAGAAAATTTCTGTGTAATGAGATATACTGTAAAAATACCACACAACTCTCAACCCAGAAGCACGTTCTTCTTAGGTATGGGTTTGGCTCTGAGAGACCCAAGGCTTAGATAAAATTGTTAATGTGCATATAAGAAAAGCTAGATGAGGTTTTCCTGTTACCTTGTTCTATGTCCTGAAAGCTTGACTTTGTGACCAGTGAGAATATTCTTTTTTGGTCTCCGCCAGTCAGAAGGTGCACATATCAGCATATATCCTGCTGGTCAGGAGTTCTGAGCCATGAAGTCATAAGCTGCACTCTCTTTGTCCCATTGTGCCAGGAAGCAGAGGAGTTTGTCACAAGAGGTCCCAGGCTAGAAGGGCTCAAAATTTCATTGCTTTGTTAGTGCTGAAAGAAAACCCCATCCAACAGCACCTGGCTGGTGTCACAGAATAACAAGTCCGTAACTAGGGGTGTTTCGTGTTCTCATGGCAAACCAGAAATAATGTTTTCATTACGCCATTCTTACCACTTGTAGCAATGAAGAACTTTTACTTTCTTCCACTTTGGAAGTGAACTTACTGGATCACAGGAGCTGCTTCCTCTGTACCCACTCCAGGATGTCTCTTGCATCCATAGTAGTGATTTATTCCAAAGCTGGAAAGTTACCTCTGGGTTTTTCCTGAAAAGATTTATTAAATTGAGTCATTAGTGGAATAAATATGCTATCAAAGATTTTACTTGTCAATAGTCAAACGATTGAGCTTTTGAATTGGAAAAATTTGTATATCTGAAGAATTTTTTATAGAGCTCTCATCCTAAATACCTATCCCATTGGTTCCTATGGGAATATCAGATTGAAAATAAGATACAAAGAAGCATAGTGGCTAGCCTTAGTCCTATTTCCTCAATAAGATGAAAGAACAGAAGAAATTGGACTTAGAACAAAGATTTAAAGCTTCATCTAATAAATCCCCTTCTCTTCCCTCTTATGTGCCCTTTACTCCCAACTCTCTGTCCCTGTCCTTGCAGAAGATCTTTTGGGTCTCTGGGTCCCTGGCTAACATCCCCCTCTCAAAACTCAGCTCCATCTTCTCAGCTTGTTCTTTTAGATTCTGGAACTCTTCCAACTTCCCCAGAAAATCCCTTAAATATCCAGGTGCCTGTTTTTACTTCCCTTTTAAACAAGATTTACTGACAGCACTCAGACTTGATCTCCAGGCCTGGGGTATCTAGGTTACTCATATAAATACTACAAGCCAGAAAGTGAATTTGGCAGAAGTACCTGAGGCAGGCAGTAGGGTTTGCTTTACTGTCTCTTCTAATTCCTTTTACTTTCCAGGGCTCTGCAATCAAGCTCTACCAGTTTTAGGCATTCCTATGCAATGTCCTTTGTGGCTGTATCCTGGACCTCCAGCACAAAGAACTCATGTCTCCTGGACAGCAGCAGAGCTTTTTTTTTTTTTTTTTTTTTTCATTTTATTTATTTGTTCAGCGTAACAGTATTCATTGTTTTTGCACAACACCCAGTGCTCCATGCAAAACGTGCCCTCACCATTACCCACCACCTGTTCCCCCAACCTCCCACCCCTGACCCTTCAAAACCCTCAGGTTGTTTTCCAGAGTTCATAGTCTCTTATGGTTCGCCTCCCCTTCCAATTTTTTTTTTTTTTAATAAACATATAATGTATTTTTATCCCCAGGGGTACAGGTCTGTGAATCGCCAGGTTTACACACTTCACAGCACTCACAATAGCACATACCCTCCCCAATGTCCATAGCCCCCTCCCCCTCTCCCAATCCCACCTCCCCCCAGCAACCCCCAGTTTGTTTTGTGAGATTAAGAGTCATTTATGGTTTGTCTCCCTCCCAATCCCATCTTGTTTCATTTATTCTTCTCCTATCCCCCTAACCCCCCATGTTGCTTCTCCATGTCCTCATATCAGGGAGATCATATGATAGTTGTCTTTCTCTGATTGAGTTATTTCACTAAGCATGATACCCTCTAGTTCCATCCACGTTGTCGCAAATGGCAAGATTTCATTTCTTTTGATGGCTGCATAGTATTCCATTGTGTATATATACCACCTCTTCTTTATCCAGTCATCTGTTGATGGACATCGAGGTTCTTTCCATAGTTTGGCTATTGTAGACATTGCTGCTATAAACATTCGGGTACACGTGCCCCTTCGGATCACTGCGTTTGTATCTTTAGGGTAAATACCCAGTAGTGCAATTGCTGGGTCATAGGGTAGTTCTATTTTCAACATTTTGAGGAACCTCCATGCTGTTTTCCAGAGTGGTTGCACCAGCTTGCATTCCCACCAACAGTGGAGGAGGGTTCCCCTTTCTCCGCATCCTCGCCAGCATCTGTCATTTCCTGACTTGTTAATTTTAGCCATTCTGACTGGTGTGATATCTCATTGTGAGGTGATATCTCATTGTGGTTTTGATTTGTATTTCCCTGATGCCGAGTGACGTAGAGCACTTTTTCATGTGTCTGTTGGCCATCTGGATGTCTTCTTTGCAGAAATGTCTGTTCATGTCCTCTGCCCATTTCTTGATTGGATTGTTTGTTCTTTGGGTGTTGAGTTTGCTAAGTTCCTTATAGATTTTGGATACTAGCCCTTTATCTGATATGTCATTTGCAAATATCTTCTCCCATTCTGTCAGTTGTCTTTTGGTTTTGTTAACTGTTTCCTTTGCTGTGCAAAAGCTTTTGATCTTGATGAAATCCCAATAGTTCATTTTTGCCCTTGCGTCCCTTGCCTTTGCCGTTATTCCTAGGAAGATGTTGCTACGGCTGAGGTCGAAGAGGTTGCTGCCTGCATTCTCCTCAAGGATTTTGATGGATTCCTTTCTCACATTGAGGTCCTTCATCCATTTGGAGTCTATTTTCAAGTGTGGTGTAAGGAAGTGGTCCAATTTCATTTTTCTGCATGTGGCTGTCCAATTTTCCCAGCACCATTTATTTTAAGAGGCTGTCTTTTTTCCATTGGACATTCTTTCCTGCTTTGTCAAAGATTAGTTGACCATAGAGTTGAGGGTCGATTTCTGGGCTCTCTATTCTGTTCCACTGATCTATGTGTCTGTTTTTGTGCCAGTACCATGCTGTCTTGATGATGACAGGTTTGTAATATACAATGGTAAAAAAATTAGATTGGCAGCAGACTTATCCACAGAGACCTGGCAGGCCAGGAAGAGCTGGCATGATATATTCAGAGCACTAAACGAGAAAAACATGCAGCCAAGAATACTCTATCCAGCTAGGCTATCATTGAAAATAGAAGGAGAGATAAAAACCTTCCAGGACAAACAAAAACTGAAAGAATTTGCAAACACCAAACCAGCTCTACAGGAAATATTGAAAGGGGTCCTCTAAGCAAAGAGAGAGCCTAAAAGTAGTAGATCAGAAAGGTACAGAGACAATATACAGGAACAGTCACCTTACAGGCTAATAATGGCACTAAATTCATATCTCTCAATAGTTACCCTGAATGTTAATGGGCTAAATGCTCCAATCAAAAGACACAGGGTATCAGAATGGATAAAAAAACAAAACCCATCAGTATGTTGCCTGCAAGAAACCCATTTTAGACGTGAAGACACCTCCAGATTTAAAGTGAGGGGGTGGAAAACAATTTACCATGCTAATGGGCATCAGAAGAAAGCTGGGGTGGCAATCCTTATATCAGATCAATTAGATTTTAAGCCAAAGACTATAATAAGAGATGAGGAAGGACACTATATCCTACTCAAAGGGTCTGTCCAACAAGAAGATCTAACAATTTTAAATATCTATGCCCCTAACGTGGTAGCAGCCAACTATATAAACCAATTAATAACAAAATCAAAGAAACACATCAATAATAATACAATAATAGTAGGGGACTTTAACACTCCCCTCACAGAAATGGACAGATCATCCAAGCAAAAGATCAACAAGGAAATAAAGGCCTTAAATGACACACTGGACCAGATGGACATCACAGATATATTCAGAACATTTCATCCCAAAGCAACAGAATACACATTCTTCTCTAGTGCACATGGAACCTTCTCCAGAATAGATCACATCCTGGGTCACAAATCAGGTCTCAACCGGTATCAAAAGATTAGGATCATTCCCTGCATATTTTCAGACCACAATGCTCTGAAGCTAGAACTCAATCACAAGAGGAAAGCTGGAAAGAACCCAAATACATGGAGACTAAACAGCATCCTTCTAAAGAATGAATGGGTCAACCAGGAAATTAAAGAAGAATTGAAAAAAATCATGGAAACAAATGATAATGAAAACACAATGGTTCAAAATCTGTGGGACACAGCAAAGGCAGTCCTGAGAGGAAAATATATAGCGGTACAAGCCTTTTTCAAGAAACAAGAAAGGTCTCAAGTACACAACCTAACCCTACACGTAAAGGAGCTGGAGAAAGAACAAGAAAGAAACCCTAAACCCAGCAGGAGAAGAGAAATCATAAAGATCAGAGCAGAAATCAATGAAATAGAAACCAAAAAAACAATAGAAAAAATCAATGAAACTAGGAGCTGGTTCTTTGAAAGAAGCAGCAGAGCTTTTAAATGATAAAACCCTTTACCTCTACTTTCAGAAGATGGTACCAAATTTAGAGAAGAGTTAGAAAGATTAGTGGCTATTCACAACTGCACTCGCAGGGACCTAGATTGGTTGCTAAAATGCATTCTTCCTGTCCATGATTATACTGTGGTTACCAGACAAGTCAGATGGCCCCCTGGGGAAAAACCCCCTTCACAGAGGAAACAGATGGCTAGAATTTCTCCCAGGTCTTCTTACAAATGACGAGGAAATAGCTCAGTTGGTGGCTGATATTCATGATTTGATAGGAGCAATAGAATAGGCTTTCCTCCCTAAAGTAAATTGGTCTAAGGTTGAATTTTGCACTCAGAGAGGAGGATAGCATCTGAAGGTCATTGTGTTGAGCATTTTATACAGACTTCTTAAAGGTATACTGCACTGAAACTGAAAGCTCTAGAACATAAAAATCTTTTAATTTCTGCTCTAGTGGGAAATTTTCTCCCTGGTATCTCTGTATCTATCATCTATCTACCTATCTATCATCTATCTATCTATCTATCTATCTATCTATCTATCTATCTATACATCCTCAATTTAAAATGGAATGGGCAGTCCAGCCAACTTCTCAGTGTGATAATAGAGGAAGCTCTTCAGGGTTTTGAAAATTACAGGAATGCAAGAAAAAAAAGTTAAATATAAGAATTCTTGCTTTGCAACTTGAATCTTTAGAAAGGCAAAAGCATGACTGAGAGTAACTTAAGGTCCATTCGGACTCCTGCCTGTTTGCCTCCAGACTGTTGCAAATATTGCAAAAAATCAGGACACTGGAAGAAAAATTGTCCTACACTTAAGAGAAAGGAAAGTTTGAGGAGCAATCTCTGTACACTCCATCACTCCCAGAAAGTTTGTTATTCTCCTCCTGTGGGACAGTTTCCCCTCCAATGACATGGTTAGCTGATCCTCAGTAGCACCCCAGAGCTCACCATTAAACTTAACATAGAGGATTGGAAACTGGATTTCTTAATTGTCACTGGTGCAGCTTTCTCTACCATCTGTTCAGGATTTATGTTTACTTTGTCACCTCTGTTTCTATTCAAGCTATTGGAGTCTCTGGGCAACTTATTTCATTGGCCATATCTCAGCCAACCCCAATATCCTTAGGCTCTTCTTAACACTCATCATGACTTTCTAGCGTCCAAACTCCTTTTGGTAGAGATTTTTTTTTTTTTTAACGTGAATTTAATACCACTATAAACTGCAATGAATAAGGCATTTTTGTTTTCCTGCCCTCAGATCAAACTTTAAACTTCTTTCCTTATTGGAAACTCATCTTGATTTAAATTCCTTTGAAGAGGATGAGCCTTTAAAAGATGTTCCAATTAGTCTCTGGGCTACACATGCAAATAAAATTGGGTTGTTACTGAGTGTGGAGTCTGTGAGCCTTGAGTGGAAAAGAATAAGCTGTTTCCATCAGTGGTCCTATCTCTCTCCAGAGATGCAAAAGGAGGAATTGAACCTCTAATAGACTCTTTTGCAGCAAGGTGTACTTGTCTTTTCTTCCTCACCCTCTAGCTCTCTCATATTGCCAATAAAGAAAGAAGATAAATTTGATTCAGATGGGAACCAAATCTATTGATCTCTGTAAGACCTAGAAGCCATAAAATCTTGTGATTCCTTGCTGCCCCACAGTCCCTAATCCAGGACTATTCTTACCTCAATTCTTGCTGCTGCAGTTGGTTTACAGTGATTGACCTCCAGTCATCTTTCTTCTATATCCCGTTGCATCCTGACTCTCACTTTCTTTAGAAGGATACAGTTAACATGGACTTGCACACTTCAGAGATACTCCTCAATCTTTTTCCAAATCTAACTGACTCGGATTCTGTAGTTTTCACCAAGGCTTAGTTTGTGATCAAACTAAACAGAGGACTCTTACAGACCCCCTCATTCTCCTAAAGACATTAGCTAGAACAAGGCCATTAAAGCCTCCAGATCTAAATTTCAACAGATGCGAACTTCTGGTATGTACCTAGGACATGAGGTATCTCAGGGCACTCAAAAGCTCACCCCAAAGTTTCTTGAGTCAGGTTTGTCAACCCCTTTTTCCCAAATGAGAAAACAGTTACATAAATTTCTACGGACAACTGGCTACTGCCACCAGTGGATTCCTAATTTTGTCATCCTTGCTAAACCTCTGTATACTCTCCTCCCAGATAATATCCCAGAGCCCATTATCTGGCTTTCAGAGGTAATAGTGCCCTTTGAAACCTCAAATTTAACATTGTCAATACCTCCAGTTCTTGATTATGTAATTTCATCTATACTGTCATGAAAATAATGGGTTGCTTCAGGTGTTCTAGGACAGACACTTGCCTTTCAAATACATTTTATAGCATATTTCTCATGCCAGTTAGACCTGTTGGCATCAGGTAAGCCCCCATGCGTTGTGTGGTAGCCACAGGTGCCACCTTGATGGGCAAAGCCAGTACTCTCACATTAGCTCCTGCCTTCACCTGTTTCCCCCAAGCTGTGTTTTTTCTCTTAAAATTTTGTAAGATAGCACCTCTCTGTGTGGCAACAGACCACTTACAAACAGCCTCTTTTGACTAACCCTTCCAACATTTCACATCATTTAACACTTTAAATACAACTACTCTATTACCCCTTCCTGATGGTGCAGAGCCCCACTCCATTCCACACGATTGCCTGGCAAATTATCAAAATGGTCTCAAAGTCACAAAAGGATCTCTTAGACACCTGTTTGGCTGACCCATATTTACTTTTATTTTGCCATAGCTCCTATAAAAGAAATTTCTAGGGAAACATACTAACTGGTTAAACCGTAGTTTCTCCACTTAAAACATATTCTTTGCTCTCTGTAAAATTAGCTCTAGCTTCTGAAAAATAGTTCTTACTAGAGCTTGCACATTGGCAAAAGGGAAGACTGCTAGTATTTACGTAGACTCCAGGAGTCTGCTATGCTTTGACACAATTAGAAAATCCTGTGAACCCTTAACTTCTGTGGGAATTCCCATCACTAATAGATGTATAATTGCTGCCCCATTGCAAGCTATTCACTTCCTTTCTAAAATTGCTCTTCTTCATTTCTCATCCCAGACTAAGGCTGATACCTTAGGTAATGATAGGGCTGACAAGGGTGCTAAATATGCAGCCCCAAATGGACCACCCTGTCTTTTCTCTATCCAATTTTTAAACCTGCCTTTATCCGACTGACATTGTTAACTATCAGGCAAATACCTCACAGTCTGAAAAGGACAAGTGGACACAAAATGGTGCCAAACAACTATCAGATGGATTATGCATCTGGCCAAATGGACTTCTTGTATCCCCTTTTCTTTTGATCTGCTGACTTGAACTTATTTCCCATCAAATGGGATATAGGTGCAAATGAGGGATAGTTAAGGAACTGTAAGACAGTTGATTTTGTCCTGACATCCACAATATTTTTAATCAAATTATTTCCCAGTGCACTACTCACCAACTTTTTGCAAGAAAGAAGTATATATCAGGAAGCTCTCCTAGGCCCATGCTGTCCTTGGAAGTACTCCAAATGGATTTTATAGATTTGCCCTGAGCCTTAGGCTGTTCTTACTCTTTGGTTATTGTCTCTATGCTTAGTGAATGCACTGAATAGTGTCTGACTAGACAGGCCAATGCTACAACGGTGGCAAAGAAATTAATAACTGAGATTAGCCCTCATTTTGGCATTCTTTTATGGATTGAATAAGACAAAGGAACTCATTTAATAGCGGAGAAAAACCACTTGCTTGCAAAAGGTCTTGAGTACTCATTAAAACTTCATACCCCATATCATCCTCAATCACTAGGGTAAGTGGGACATAAAAATTTTAGACAAAAAAAAATTTAGGAAATATCTGTTAAGAAACTGGACTTAAAGCCAGAAGCATGACTATTGGCCTTTATAAAGCTCTCAAATACTTAAAATAAGAGACATGGATTGACCCTTTTTGAAATAGAGTTTTGTCATCCAATGCCTATTGGCATCTGTAAACTTTCTCTTCATGGGTTAAGTGAGCATTATGAGAACTTAAGTGAACAGTCTGATGCTATGACTGATTATACAAGAATATACTATATACAAGCTCTATACTTTAAGCATATAGCCAACGGATGAAAGAGGCATGGCCCCCAATGAATGTCAAGCCTTGCCATGTTTTTCAACCAGGAGACTGGGCATACAAGATCTTTAGAAGAAAGCACTCACTGTCACCACATTGGGAAGGATCTTACAAAGTACAGCTAACCACCAAAATAAAAGAAAAAGCTTCCTAGAGGGGCGCCTGAGTGGCTCAGTCAGTTAAGCGTCAGTTTCTTGGTTTTAGCTCAGGTCGTGATCTCATGCGTTGTGGGATGGAGCCTCACACCAGGCTCTGTGCTCGGTGAGGAGTCTGTTTGAATATTGTCTTCCTCCGCCCTCCCCCCCACCCCACTCACATGCACACATGCGTTCTCTCTCTCAAACAAATAAATAAATCTTAACAAAAAAGAAAGAAAAACCTTCCTGGATTCACTCAATGAATCTCAACCCATTCTGAGGTAGACCCATGCTGAGGTAGAACATCATTCTCAAGACAACTGGAGACAGTCCCTACAGGTGACCTTAAAATAAGGATATCCAGGGTTAATTCCCAGGACCCAGAAGCAGTCCACATCTAAAAGTAAACAGCTTTTTCCAAGATCACAGATCAAGAAACTGTGCTTTCACCTATTTCCCACCTTTTTTCTTTTTTTAAAAGATTTTATTTATTTATTTGACACAGAGAGAGAGAGAGATCACAAGTAGGCAGGGAGGCAGGCAGAGAGAGAGGGGGAAGCAGGCTCCGCACTGAGCAGAGAGCCCAATGTGGGGCTCAATCCCAGGACCCTGAGATCATTACCTGAGCCGAAAGCAGAGGCTTAACCCACTGAGCCACCCAGGTGCCCTATTTCCCTCCTTTTTAAGGACTTTGTATATGCATACATTAAAAACAACAAAAACGACAACACACACATACAAAACCCAAAGCCAGAAACCAAAAAGCAAAAATCTGCCTTCTCTTCTTAATGAACATTTTCCCTACATTTATTAATCTTTTATTAGAAAGCTGCCTGGAGAGGGCTTGTCTCTATCTTACCTACTTCCTCTCTCTAGGTTTCCTCTATTGGCTCTTTTTCAACTGTGCCTTGCTCTAATTAACCATTACTTTTTCAAATAGTTGAGCACAGATCAAACACACCTATAATGACAGTTTACCAAACTCTGGCCACACTAACTAATCAATCTGATTGTTGGTTATGTCAACATCTAGCTAGTACAAAAGAACCTGACTAGTCTTTGTTCCTGTTGATATGAATACCTGGTGGTATTTATGGGAGATGGTTGAGCAACAAGTTATGGTATCCATAACTAGAAAAGCATCACTCTCTCACTCCTTCTGCTGAGTTATGTAGGCCCAGGAAAACCTGTCTAGAAGCCCAAGGACTATCTCTTACCCAGATAAAGACAATAGATGAAAAATTTTCTCTTTGTATTGAAAACAGACATGCCACTGGACATTTTCTGGGCCATAGACCAGACAATATTGCAGTCAAACCCTGTGGTATGATTCTATAAATGGCATCTTTGAACCTGTCAGAGATTTTTAAAAGTGACTCTAGGACTAACTTTTATAGCACAGATGTTTGCCAAATCACCATGTGTTTTGGATTGTTCACAGGCTATCACTGAATGACGTGGGGTACCTGGACTGCTTCCCAGATTAGACTTCCCAGAATACCAAACTATCTATGAGTTAACATAGGCCAGGTGACAAATCCGAGCTTTATAGCTGCCAAAGCCAGACCACAGGCCTCCTATATCAGATATTTAGCAACCTATTTTTCTCTTTCAAACTGACAGGACTACATGAAAGATGGAAGTGTATGGAGGCTAACAGTAAGAGTAGCAAAAGTCATGAAATGCCCCAGATCTGAAAAACTACAGATTTTACTCTGATCTTATCTTGAATTACACTGGACTTTTTGTATTATGTGCTGACAAAGTGTATAAAGGATTCCCATCTAAATGATCAGGGATGATGCTTTCTTGGATGCCTGGCTCTTCTTTCACAAGATACTTCACCTTAAATGCAAGCCAAATTACAAACTTGAGCTCCTTTGTTTAAAAAGTTGGGCCATATAAATATCTGTATGAGAAGCGATAGAAAATCTACTTGTGTGTCATCACTCCAAATTCTTCTCAGCATTGGGGACCTTCTTCCCAAACTTTAGAAGTTATGAATTGGAAAAGGCAATCTTTTTCCATGGTAATAAAATAAGAGTTCAACAGCACTATGAAAACTTTGGAACTACCCCAGTCAGGAGTTAACAGTTTCGCCTCTGTTGTACTCCAAAATTGTCATGCTCTAGAGACCCTGATGACCCAGCAAGGAGGGGCTTGTGCAGTTATTGGTGAAAAATGTTGCTTTGGTATAAATCAAACAGGACAAATACTGTGTAACTTACATCTATTAAAAGGGGAGATTAATACTTTCCATAAGATAAATGAAGCACAGTCTTTATTTTTTTTTATTTTTGGACTGATCTAGTCCTAGGATTAGGATGCTGGTTTAATAGGGTGTGGAAAAATGTGCTTCAGTTTGCTCTTTTCTGTTTGTTCATCTTCATTATAATCTATGTTCTCTTCTCCCTTTGCACTCCCTATTACCACTTGGTTACTAACCCAAATCTTCTCCCACAGCAACCAGTATAGCTTTTAAAATATGTGAAACTTCCAGGGAAGTTTTAGAGGAAGGACCTAGTGAGATTCTAGTGGGATTCAGAATGAGTGTCCTCAGAATATACCACTTTGCCATGTAGAGTAGTTGAAACTGAAAACAATCAAAGCTCAAAAGATTTAGGAAGAGCTTTGACTTTCTCCTTAACTGCCTATTAGAATTTAAGTGATGGTCTGGTCCAGGAAGAGAGCTATCACCAGAGACAACTATAAAGAATATGGCTAGTAGTATTTTTTTTTTTTTAAAGGATTTTATTTATTTATTTGACAGACAGAGATCACACGTAGGCAGAGAGGCAGGCAGAGAGAGAGGAGGAAGCAGGCTCCCAATGGCTAGTAGTATTAAGGTGAGGGGAATTCAGCAAGGCCTGTTTGTTCAAAGTTCTCTCTGTGTCCTATTATCTCTGCATGGCACCACATACATTTGTTTACTGCTCATTTACTCTTCCCATCTTTTCATAAATTATCTTTCTCCCCTTTGAAGTCCCAGTTTCCTATTCTCTTTTCTTGCTCAGAATGGCATATAAGCCTTAAATGCTTGACTGCCTGTGGATTTCATTTTCTTATGCAACCCCCCTATATGTACATAATTGGTTTTTCTCCTGTTAATTGGTCTCATGTCAATTCAATTTTTAGTCTAGCCAGAAGAACCTAGAAGGGTAGAGAGAAAATTTTTCCTCCCTTCAGGAGGAAGAATTGTACATTTATAGCAGAATTTGAATCATATGCTTTTTTGTCCAAAATAAAATTAAGTGTCTTATCTGTTTCCACAGAATACCCAAAGAGCTGGATGGCTTTTTTTCAAATATGGAGGATACCTACACAAGAAACCATTGTAAATATTGCAATGGTTTGACTTAAAAGAGGTGAAAAAGCATTACAGAATTTACTTTGGGGAGAAACTGAGTGTTAAGAGAGGCCTACAACTGAAGATTAAGGAAGACATGGTTTTCCTTTCCCATAGGCAGGAATAATAAAGTCCAGCTACAGTGATGTTTGACTGTCAGTTGATAAAGACACATGACGTCTACTGAAAGCTTTGACAAAGAAAACAAATGGTGAAACCTACATCAATAATGTTTCTGGGCTTTTGCCCCTACCGATAAGGTTTGAGATGTAAAACTGGATCTAAATGGACATACTGTTCATTGCTAAAATCACACTGGAGTACAATATATTGGAGACAACAACAGATTAAAGAAATCATTATTAAAAGTGTAACATTTAGAATCCAGACGATTAAAAAAGCCAACAGTGGTATAGCCCTCTGCATTTCAATGAATTTTGTTGATGGCTTGGCTTTGAGGAACATCGATTACATTGAATATTTCTTCTTGCAAATACCTGCAGATCCTAGAGAGAATCTGCTTTATTATGACTATCAGGAAGTAAAAAAGGCAGGTGCTTACACTGAATGACTTCTTACAGGGGCAGCTGTATGTAATGTTTCCGGATGAGGCAGTAACATGGGTTTATTCATTTGTACCCTGGACGTGAGAAAATGTGTGGATGAAATAATTTATTACAAAATTGAAAATCATTTCAACCATATAGTAATTATTACAATTATAAGAAATTACTGAAATGTCAATGTTAATTTTAATTATTTTTACTCAACTCTATTTATTTTTTTTTATTTTTTTTTCCATTTTATTTATTTTTTCAGCGTAACAGTATTCATTCTTTTTGCACAACACCCAGTGCTCCATGCAAAACGTGCCCTCCCCATTACCCACCACCTGTTCCCCCAACCTCCCACCCCTGACCCTTCAAAACCCTCAGGTTGCCCCAACCTCCCACCCCTGACCCTTCAAAACCCTCAGGTTGTTTTTCAGAGTCCATAGTCTCTTATGGTTCGCCTCCCCTCCCCAATGTCCATAGCCCGCTCCCCCTCTCCCAATCCCACCTCCCCCCAGCAACCCGAATGTTTATAGCAGCAATGTCTACAATAGTCAACTCTATTTAAAAGTGGTTGATTCTTTCCATCATTGCAATAATATAGCTAAACACATAGTTATAAAATAGATATAGATATCTACTTTATATATGTACTTATATTATAAAATATAAAATAAAATATATAAAAAAATAGGATGTCTACAGTTCTTAATTTTTAGTAAAGGAGTATCCATTGTAACTTTTATAGCTTCTTAAATTTAAGGAACTCTTTAGATATTGATATTTATCTAAATGAATTATGAACTCTCCTTACTTCTTAAGATAATATTCTGAGGCAGAGTGACCAAACTAGGTAAATAGTAGCTTATATTGAATTAATAGTGCTCATTCTGGTGGCTATGCAGTTGACGGACAATCCTACCTTCTAATATATTTCTCATTTTCCATGATTTCAAAAATTACCATCAGACCTGTAATTCTGTTTTTCAGTACCCTGTGTGATTTGATTAATTAGAATGCAGGGACTTGCACTTCATTATTATCCCTCAAATGCAATAGGTGAAAAGAGCATTAAAACAAGCCAGGAAGACAGTTCTATCCAAATAATGTCTTGGACTTACTTATGCTTTTGAGCAAGACACTTAATCCCATTGGCTTTTTTATCTGTGAACTAAAAACACTGGGCTGTATGTTTTTTCGAGGCTCCTTTCAGTATCAATTCTATTTTAGTTTTTGGTTTTCTCTTAATAGTCCTTATTCTAGTCTTTCCAGTTTGACAATTATTCTTCTTGATGGTATATAAATAAGCAAAATAGTTGACTATTTCTATTCTTTTTCTGTCATCAGTTAATGTTATACCATCTGCTTTAAGATTTAGGCCAAGCTCTGCTTATTTTTCTCTCTTTGTCCTAAATTGAGGTTTCTTGTTTTTTCATTTTTATGTCTTTCTGGTGGCTTTAGAATATTTTGCTAAATCTCACACATAGGGTTTATGAATCAGATAGAACCAGAGCTTGGATCTTAGCTCTACTTTATGTTAGTTGTGGGAAGCTGGCAAGGCTATCTAATGCTCTAGAATTTAGCTTCCTCATTTATTAAGTTGGGATAACATCAGTGTTTATCTCATGTGATTGTGATGGGGATTACATAAGAAAAAAAAACATGAAGCGTGCTTGGTATAATACTTGGCACAAAGAAAACCCTAGAGAAATATTTTTATTTTATTAGTGTTGCTTTTTGTTGCCATAATCAACTTTATCATCATTGTTACAGAAGTTATTTTTGAAATATTATTACTGGTTTGAGGTTACTTCTTTCTATTAAAAACAATATCAATAATGCCTCATATGAGTAGATAATTTTACAGTTTACAGTATTTTTACGTGTCTTATCTAGTCTTTTCAATAATGTTCTGAGTTGAGAAGGATTAGAATCTCCACATTACACATCAGAAAGTCTCAGACATTTAGTAACTCCTGCAAAGGGTATACACAGGGTGCTTGTCACATTCACTTCCTAATCCCTGTCAACCAAGAAGAGGCTGTAGAGGAACAAGAAGCATTTTTTTAAAAATATTTTATTTATTTGACAGAGAGAAATCACAACTAGGCAGAGACACAGGTAGAGAGAGAGGAGGAAGCAGGCTCCCTGCAGAGCAGAGAGCCCAATGTGGGGCTCGATCCCAGGACCCTGGGACCATGACCTGAGCCAAAGGCAGAGGCTTTAACCCACAGAGCCACCCAGGCGCCCTGGAATAAGAAGCATTTATTTGGAGTTTTAGGGATTGCAATTTCAGAGACACAGAGTGGACTGGAATTGAAAGCATCTTCCAAATTGCAAATGGGCAGTGTGGGCTTATAATGGCAAAAATTACACAGTTACATAACTTGTTTTGAATGAATTATGATTGCTACTGACAGAGTTAAACTATCTAATACTCTATTGGCTATTTAGGTATTAGATGTTACGTTATCTCTGTTTCAGTCCAAAGTAGAAGAATGTGTTCCAGAGGATGATTCAGGTGCAATTGACTGACAAGTTGCAACTGACAAAAATCAAAAAGTCTATGGTGTTTCAAAATTTGAAAGAGGAGACTTCCATAAGCCTTGCTTCCTTAATATCCTCCCAATTCTATTTTGAGTGATTCTCTTAGCAATGCTTACTTCACTTGGGAATCTTCTTTCTCATTCCATAGTGCCCAACATGAGAAATGATTGAAGTAACTCATGTGTTAGTAGCATGACATGGTGGTAGACAATGTCAGGTGGCTTTGTGACAGAGTTGTCTGTGGTGAATATGTGCAACAGAGAGGTCAAAGCTTTTTTATTTCATTTTAATGTTTCTATTTTTTATTTTATTGTTTTAAATTTTAATTTCAGTATAATAATATACAGTATAATATTAATTTCAGATGTACTGTATAGTGATTCAGCAATTCTGTACATTACTTAGTGCAAAACACAATAAGTGCACTCTTTAATCCCTTTCACCTATTTCACTCATTCCCTCACCTGCCTCCCCTCTGGTAACCATCAATTTATTTTCTATAGTTAAGAGTCTGTTTTGTTTGTTTGTTTGTCTCTTTTTCCTTTATTCATTTGTTTTGTTTCTTAAATTCCATATATGTGTGAAATCATATGGTATTTGTCTTTCTCTAACTGACTTATTTCACTTAGCACTATACCCTCTAGACCCATCTGTTTTGTTGCAAATGGCAACATTTGATTGTTTTCTATGGCTGAGTAATATTCCAGTGTGTGTGTGTGTGTGTGTGTGTGTGTGTGCACGCGTGCGTACATGCACATGCACATACACTTGTTCATGTGTGTTCTTTATCCATTCATCTATGAACACTTGGGTTGCTTCTGTAATTTGGCTATTGTAAATTCTGCAATAAACATGAGGGTGCATATATATTTTGAATTGTTTTTTTTCATATTCTTTTTTGAAAGGTTTTATTTATTTATTTGAGAGAGAGAGAGAGAGTGAGAGAGAAAGAGAATGTAGGAATAGGGTAGGAACAGAGGGACAAAGCTGATGCCCCACTGAGCACAGAACCCAACACAGGCTCAATCCCAGACCCCTGATGTCATGATCTGAGTTGAAGTCCGACGTTTAATTGAAGCCACCCACGAACTCCCAGTGTTTTCATATTCTTTGGGTAAATACCCAGTTGTGTAATTACTGGATCATATGGTAATTCTATTTTTAATTTTTTGAAGTCCTTCCATACTATTTTGATTTGCATGTCCCTGATGATTAGTGATGTTGAGCATGTTTTCATGTATCTGTTGGCCTTCTTTGGAGAAATGTCTGTTCATGTTTTCTGCCCATTTTTAATTGGATTATTTGGGTTTTCCTTGTTGTTGAGTTGTTTAAGTTCTTTATATATTTTTGATACTAACCGTTTATCAGAGATGCCATTTGCAAGTATTTTCTTAAATTCAGTACGTTGTATTTCAGTTTTGTTGATTGTTTTCGTCACTGTGAGAGCCTTTTAAAAATATTTTATTTATTTATTTGACAGAGAGAGAGAGAGAGAGAATGAGCAGGAGGGTGTGGCAGAGGGAGAGAGAAGGAGGCCCACTGTGGAGCAGGGAGCCCAATGTGGGGCTTAATCCAGGATTCCAGGATTGTGACGGGACCCTTAGGCAGATGCTTAAATGACTGAGCCACCCAGGAACCCCTGTGCAGAGCTTTTTATTTTGATGTAGTCCCAATAGTTTATTTTTGCTTTTGTTTTCCTTGCCTCAGGAGACCTATCTAGAAAAATATTCCTATGGCTGATATCAGAGAAACTATTACCTATGTGCTCTTCAAGGATTTTTATGTTTTCAGGTCTCACATTTAGATCTTCAATCCATTTTGAATTTATATTTGTGTGTTAAGAAAGTGGTCTAGTTTCATTCTTTTGCATGTAGCTGTCCAGTTTTCCCAACACAATTTGTTGAAAAGACTGTCTTTTTCCCATTGGATATTCTTTCCTGCTTTGTTGAATTAATTGATCAAAGAATTATGGATTTATTTCTGCATCCTATATTCTGTTCTATTGATTTATGTGTCTATTTTTGTGCCAGTACCACACTTTTTATTACTACAGCTTTGCAGTATCTCTTGAAATCTGGGATTGTGATACCTCCAATATTGTTCTTCTTTTTAAAGATTGCTTTGGCTATTCAGGGTGTTCTGTAATTCCATACAAATTTTAGGATTTTTTTTGTTCTTGTTATATGAAAATTGCTCTTATTATTTCAATAGAGATTGCGTTAATTCTATAGCTTGATTTGGGTAGTATGGACAGTTTAACAATATTTGAATATTGTTAGCATGGAATATCTTTCCATTGGTTTTTGCCATCCTCAATTTTTTCATCAGTGTTTTACAGTTTTCACAGTATAGGTTTTTCACTTCTTTAATTAAGTTTATTCCTAGGCATTTTATTATTTTGGTACAATTGTTAATGGGATTGTTTTCTTAATTTGTCTTTCTGCTGCTTAATTTATACTAGTATATAAAATGCAGTGGATTCTATACCTTCATTTTTGTATCCTGGAACCTTACTGAATTCATTTATCAGTTCTAGTAGTTTTATGGTGGAGTCTGTTGGGTTTCCTATATGGTATTATGCCATTTGCAAGTAGTGAATGTTTATTTCTTCCTTACCAATCTGGCTGCCTTTTATTCCTTTTTGTTGTCTAATTGCCATGGCTAGGACTTCCAATACTATGTTGAATAAAAGTGGTGACAGTGGACATCCTTGTCTTGTTCTTGACCTTAGGGGAATAGTTCTCAGTTTTTCACCATTAAGGATGGTGTTGGCTGTGGAGTTTTCATACATGGCCTTTATATGTGGAAGTATGTTCCCTCTAAAACTACATTGTTGAGGGTTTTTTTTTTTTTTATCATGAATAGATGTTGTACTTTTTCAAGTATTTTTTCTGTGTCTATTGAAAGGATCATATGGTTCTTATCTTTTCTGTTATTGATGTGATGTATCATGTTGATCGATTTGCAAATATTGAACAACCCTTGCAACTGGGAATAAATCCCACTTGATCATGGCGAATGACTTTTTGAATGTATTATTGGATTCTGTCTGCTACTATTTTGTTGTGGATCTTTCATCTATGTTCATCAGAGATGTTGGCTTTTCGCTTTCTTTTTTAGTGGTGTCTTTATCCGGTTTTGGTATCAGGGTAATGCTGGCCTCCTAGAATGAATTTGGAAGCTTTCTGTCCTCTTCTGTTTTCTGGACTAGTTTGAGAAGAATAGGTATTAACTCTTCTTTAAATGTTTAGCAGAATTTTCCTGTGAAGTCCTCTGGTCTTAAACTTTTGTTTGTTGGGAGTTTTTTGATTATTGCTTCAATTTCATTGCTGGTAATGGGTCTATTCAGATTTTTTATTTTTTCATGATTCAGTTTTGGGAGGTTATATATTTCTAGGAATCTATCCATTTCTTCTAGATTGTCCAATTGGTTAGCATATAGTTTTTCATAACATTCTCTTATCCTTTGTATTTCTGTGGTGTCAACTGTTTCTCCTCTTTCCTTTCTGATTTTATTAGAATCCTCTCCTTTTTTTCTTTTTTGATGACTCTGGCTTAAGGTTTATCAATTTTGTAGATCTTTTTAGAGAACCATCTCCTTGTTTCATTGATCTGTTACATTGCTTTTTTGGATTCTGTATCATTTGCTTCTGCTCCCATCTTTATTATTTCCTTCCTTCTACTGGTTCGGAGTTTTGTTTTTTCTTTTTCTAGATCCTTTAATTGTAAGGTTAGGTTGTTTATTTGAGATTTTCCCTGCTTCTTGAGGTAGGCCTGTATTGCTATACACTTCTCTCTTAGAACAGCTTTTATTGCAGCCCAGAGATTTTGGACTCTTGTGCTCTCATTTTCGTTTATCCATGTAATTTTTTTTTTTAAGATTTATTTTTTTGACAGATAGAGATTACAAGTAGGCAGAGAGGCAGGCAGAGAGAGAGAGAGGAGTAAGCAGGCTCCCAGCCAAGCAGAGAGCCCGATGCGGGGCTCGATCCAAGGACCCTGGGATCATGACCTGAGCCGAAGGCAGAGGCTTTAACCCGCTGAGCCACCCAGGCGCCCCTATCCATGTAATTTTTTATTTCCTTTTTGATTTCTCAGTTGATCCATTCATTTTTTTTAGTAGCATGTTATTTAACTTCCATGTGTTTGTGACCTTTTCAGATTTTTTCTTGTGGTTATCTAGTTTCATAGCATTGTGTTTGGAAAAGATGTATGGTATGACTTCAATCTTTTTGTATTCGTTGAGATTTGTTTTGTGGCCTCATATGTTATCTATGTTGGAGAATGTTCCATGTACATTTGAAAAGAATATGTATTCTGCTGTTTTATGATGGAATGTTCTGAATATATCTGTTAGATCCACATGATCCAACAAGTCATTCAAATCCACTGTTTCCTTGTTGATTTTGTTTGGATGATCCATTAATGTAAGTGGAGTGTTAAAGTCTCCTAGTATCATGTATTACTATCAATTACTTCTTTTATGTTTATTATTAGCTGGTTTATGTATTTGGGTGCTCCCATGTTGGGTGCATAAATATTTACAGTTGTTCTATCTTCTTGTCAGATTGTGCTCTGAATGATTACACAGTATCCTTCTCTGTCTCTTGTAACAGTCTCTGTTTTAAAGTCTATTTTGTCTGATATAAGTTTGTTTTTTTTAAAGATTTTATTTATTTATTTGTCAGAGAGAGAGAGCCAAAGATCACAAGTAGGCAGAGAGGTAGACAGAGGCAGAGGGAGAAGCAGGCTCCCTGCCGAGCAAGAAGCCCAATATGGGACTCGATCCCAGGACGCTAGGATCATGACCTGAGCCGAAGGCAGCTGTTTAACCAACTGAGCCACCCAGGCGTCCCCTGATATAAGTTTTGCTATACTGACTTTCTTTTCACTTGCATTTGCATGCTAAATGCTTTTCCATTCTTTCACTTTCAATCTGCATGTGTCTTTAGGTCTGAAATGAGTCTTTTGTAGGCAACTTATAGATGAATCCTGCCTTTTTATTCATTCTGTCACCCTATGTCTTAAAATTGGAGCATTAATCCATTTACATTCAGAGTAATTATTGATAGGTATGTACTTATTGCTATTTTGTTTCTGTTTTGTGGTTGTTTTTGTAGTTCTTCTCTGTTCCTTTCTCTTCTTACTCTCCTCTCTCAATGTTTGCTGGCCTTTTTTGGTGACGTACTTGGATTCCTTTTTCTTTATTTTTCACATATCTGTTACTGGTTTTGGATTTGCAGTTACCATTAGGTCTGTATGTAACATCTTATTCACATAGCAGTCTCTATTAAGTTGATGGCCAGTTGAATTTGAAACCATTCTTTACTCTTCTACACCCCACATTTTAGGTATATGGTGTCCTACTTTATATTCTTTTCTTTTTGAATCCCTTGACTGATTTTATAGATATACTTATTTTTATTACTTTTGTATTTCCTCCTTTTCTTACTCTTACTTATAGTCATTCCTTTCTACTAAAAAAATGCCCTTTAACATTTCTTGTAGGGCTGATTTAGTGGTCATGAATTCCTTTAACTTCTGTTTGTCTGGAAAACTCCTCATCTCCCTTTACATTCTGAATGATAGCCTTCTGGATAGAGTGTTTTTTGGTGCAGACTTTTCCCCCTTTCCGCCTTTGAACGTATTATGCCACTCCCTTCCAGACTGCAAAGTTCCTGCTAAAAAAGCAGCTGATAACCCTATGGGCGTTTCCCTTGTATGTAACTGTTTTCTTTTCTCTTGCTGCTTTTAAAATCCTCTCTTTATCACTACTTTTTGCCATTTTAATTACTATGTATCTTGGTGTGGACCTCCTTGGGTTGATTTTGTTAGGGGATTTTTGTATCTCCTGGATTTGGATTTCTGTTTCCTTCCCCAGACTCAAGAAATTTTTAGCTATTATTTCTTCAAATAAATATTCTGTCCTCCTCTCCTTCCCCTCTTCCTCTCCCCCCACTCCTTCTCTTCTTCTTCTGGGATCTCTATAATCCGAATGTTATTATGCTTGAGGGTGTTATTGAGTTCCCTTAGTCTATTTTCATTTTGTCTTAGTCTTTTTTTTTCTTTTTTCTTTTTTCTTTTTTTTGCCTCCTGTTCAGCTTGATTGCCTTCCATCATTGTTCTGTCCTTCAGGTCACTGATTCATTTGTCTGATTCTTCTACTCTACTACTCATTTCCTCTAGCATATTTTTAATTTCAGTTATTGAGTGTTTCATCTTGTTTGGTTCTTTTTTATGTGTTCAATCTCTGTCTAGGGTCTTCCTGAAGTCCTCCACTCTTTTCTCAAGCCCGGTGATTTTCTTTATGACCATTACTTACTTCTGTTTCATTTAGCTCTCTTGCTGTGATTTTGTCTTAATTTTTCATTTGGGACATATTCCTCTGTCTTCTCATTTTGTCTAATTCTGTGTCTTTTCCTATGTGTTAGAAAAGTCAGCTATATCTCCTGCTCCTGAGAGTAGTGACTTTATGCAGAGGAGGTTCTGTATCCTCCTGTGGTGCTGTGTCTCTTGTTTATCAGAACCTGGTGCTTCATGGGTATCTCCTATGTATGTTGTGTGTGCCCTGTTGTGGCTGAGTCATGTTAGCCTTTAGTCAATGGCTGTCTTTGCCTGTTGTGGGCAGTGAGTATGTTTAGCCTGAGTATGTTAGCTTTTAGTCAATGGCTGTCTTTGCCTGTTGTGGGCAGTGTTTGGTTCCTGTGTGCTTAGTGGGACAGTCTGGAGTCTCCTTGGTCTTGAGTTGAGTCAGATCAGGTGTTTGCCAGAGCTACAGTGTACTTTGCCCCTGTTCTCTCCTGAATAACTTTCATTGGTGCACGGGGCCTGCAGTTAGACCAGATGTCTGCCCTCAGCCCACTACTGTTCAGACTGGTATGTGTGGTTATTTTCCTCTGTCCCAGGACAGGACTCACTCCAGAATGACTGGCCTCTGTCAGTGCAACTTTTGTTCTGCTGGCTATGGTGTGGCTTTGGAAGGAATCCTGTCAAGGGCAGTTCTGCATGAGAAAGTGGGAGGCAGGGTACTAGCAAGGTCTGCTGTGGTCTGCGGTTGGAGGAGGCCTGCAGCTTCTTACAAAATCCCGCCTTAGCCCTGGCTGGAAGGGGCAGGTTTTCAGAAGAGCCGGGGCAGGACACATGGTGTTAGCGAGCTTTACCTGGGTCTGTTGTGAGAGGAGACTTGAGGGAGACCTGCCTATAGGGTGCCAGTCAATGGAAGTGTGCAGGGATGGGGTGGGCTGTTAGCAAGCTAAGTAAAGAGTGTTCCTGCTACCCTGGTTGTGTATATCTCTGTGTATCTAGTCTAGAGGAGCAGGGGAGGGAAATGGTGCCCATCAGCTCTTTTGTTGAAGTTTCTCAAAGATCCCTTTCCCTCCAGCACTTATTCTGAGGTTAATAAATAAATCTTCACATATACCCCCGGTGCCACTCAAACTTTGCTGCTGTATTGTGTATCCATGGGGCTGTGTGTTGCGCTATCTCTTTAAAGTGGGGATTCGGTTTCCTATTGCCCTCCTGGCTCTCCCAGAACAGAGCCCACTGATTTTTAAAGTTCCAAGTGGTAAGCTCTGCTGATTGTAAGAACTTGCAAAGTTAGGCCCCTCTGGTTTTCAAAATCAAGTATTCTAGGGATTTGTCTTCCCAATGTATATCCCCTGTGTCTATGGTACCTGGTATGGTGTCTTTTCCTTTCCTTTCTCTGTAACTGCGGAGTGCCCTCCCTTCCATGGACAGCCCTGTGGGTCAGTTTGATTCTCCACCGAGTCTTTGCCATTCCTACCCTCTTCAGTTGACCTCTTCCCTTGCTTTGGAGAGTTTGTTCTGGCAGTCTTTCAGTCATTTTCCAGGTTATTTATACTGGCATGGGTGTTAACTAGCTGTATCTGTGGGATGTAGTAGGTTTAGGATACTCCTACTTTGCTGTCTTCCCCAGAAGTGCTTAAAACTACTTTTTTTTTTTAAAGGTTCATTTATTTTTCGAGAGAGAAAGAGAGAGCAAGAGCACAAGTGGGGGAGGGGTAGAGGAAGAGGGAGAGAGAGTTCCAAGCAGACTCTGTGTTGAATGCAGAGCTGACACAGAGCTGATGCAGGGCTCGATCTCACGACCCTGAGATCATGACCAAAGTCGAAACCAAGAGTCAGACACATAACGGATTGTGCCATCCAGCTTCCCCAAAGCTTCTTTAAAGAAAACTTTACGTTAATTTTAAGATAACTCAGGTATTTTATTATAGGGCATTAATGTCTTGAAACAGAAACAGTATAAGGATTTTTGTGTCTTGTAAACATTGTTTTTTTTTTTTTTTTAATAAAAATTTCGTTTAATTGAGAGAGAGACCATGAGTCAGGCGAGCAGAGGGAGAGGAAGAAGCAGACTCCCCACTGTGCGGGGAGCCTGAGACAGGGCTGGATCCCAGGACCCTGAGGTCATGACCTGAGCCCAAGGCAGACATTTAACCCACTAAGCCACCTAGGTGCCCCGACATTGGTTTGTAAATAGAATTTTCCTCTTAAAATTCTTTTCTATTTTGAGTATCATACATGGTACTTATTAAAAAGTGTAGAATATGGGCTTTTAGGGACATTCAGAAGGGGTCTTGAGTTGGGGGTTGAGACATAATACATGGTCATAGGACAAAGAAAAGTTCTCTGGTTATGCCTGGGTGCACTTGCTGGAAAAGGACACAGACAGGCTGACATATAAAGTTATACTCTGATTCATTTGTTGCCTTTCTCTCCTTTTTGTCTTCCTGGAACTAGGAGGAAACTAATTGCTCTTGTCCCCTAAGGCACTTTAGTGTGAGAAATTTTCACCAATTTGAAGAAAAATGGAAAAAAATAAAGACAACATAATGAGTTATTCATAATATTAATTTTCTGCTTCAATTTAAACAAATTCTTCTTTGAGAACTTCTTGTCTTATTGTTTTAAATGGTTCTTTTCTGAAATGACAGCAAGAGTGGATGGCAGCTGATTTTCTTTAATCTGTTCACCAGGCCAAACAAACAAACAAACAAAAAGGTAAATATATGTTGACATTTAAATTTTTATTTGTCCCTCAAATCCAAAGCCTGAGGTCAGAAACATCCATGTCAGAGACCCATCTAAAGCTAGGTTTATCCTGCAGTGCGGGAAGACCTGGGGCCTGGGCTTGGCCAGCTCCTCCTCACTGACCCAGGTCCCCTGATTGCTGCCCTTCTGAATTAAATATCCATGCCAGTGAATGGAATGTGATATAGTTGAATTCCTCCTGATAAGCTGTCTGAAGGGCTGTGAAATGTGACTGCTTTGACTGACGCTCCCATTTTCTCTTCCTCAAAGTAAGTCAGATTGACAGGATTCAAAGGGGACATGAAATTAGTTCTTATGGCCTGATTCAGCAATAAAGCCAGGAAGCAGGATCTGCTCCATGAAAAACATTCTGAGACGAGGAATGAGCGATTGTAAGGCCTGCCTCTACGAGCTGAGGAAGTTTTTCTGTGCCCACAGCTGATAAACTGGTTTTGCAACTGGATCAATGTTGGTCCAGTGCTGCTGACACTTTCAGACTTCCTGCCTTGTGCGTGAGCAGATAGCATTCAGCCACGAGTCATGCTCACACCTTATTACAGGAATTTTCCAAATAGCTTCTGAGGCATCAGCCATTAGGGAATAATCTGATGATAATTTATACTTTATGACACAGTTATTACTCCCATTACATATTTATCTCGGACTGAAAACAACTATCAGGTGAGCTAAAATATTTACAAAGTTTCTTCTAGAACCTTTGTCCAGCTTCTTCTATGTCTTTTCCTTCTGGGATTGCCACTGTGCCAGCCTGAGTCTCTGATAATGCCAGTTTGACTACGAAGAGCGACAGTATGTTCTATTTGTATTAACACTTAGATTATCAAGGAACTTTTACATTCTAGAACTGACTTGGGAGAATCTGTCCTTATCTTTCCTGATACAATGGAGCCCTTTTTCCTTAGTGGGGGTGGAGAACTTAGATCTGCTTCCCCTTGTGGTAATGAATGTAGAAGGATGAAGTGGAAGGGAGATTTCAGGTATTCCCAAAGGGAAATGACCTGGCCGCTGGTCTGTCCTACTCCATTCCTGATTGTAGACATGGGCTCTCCCACCCTATCACCTGATAATAAAGCCAGGCAGTACATCAAGACCTCAGACAAAAGGTCCATTAGGCATCCCTGTGATTAAAGTTGATTAGCTAGAAGTCATTGGGAATTTTAGTCCAAGACCAGTGGTGAATTAGATCCAATTTGCATAAACTATGAGGTACTTCATTAAGGCTAATCATTTTCCTCATCCTTTGGTAATAAATCATCCTTCTATGGGGTTCATTTAGATGGAGCTTGAGGATTTTGCCTTCAGAATTCAATACATTAAGATCACTTTAGCTATGCTCTTTGGCCTCATTTGCTGGGATGGCAGCTGTCTCGAGTCCCATATCAGAGCTACATCCTTGGGAAAACTTCCTAGAAATGTAAGCAGTGATTCATTGGGGTCCATGTGCCAGCAGCCAAGACCCATACAATAATGAAATGTACACCTTTTAAAGCACCAGTAGAACACATCTTACTTGTTTAAACTGATGAAGTACTCAGGCCACATAGCGCATTGTGTTGAGCCAACTGATGATTTAGTAATTTTGCATACTCTTCTTGAAATGAGTCTATCTAAATCCAGGAAACCTGACCACGTGTAACCTTCCAGAGCACTCATGTAGATGATTCTTTATTTGCAGTTACTTGTGAGAATGAGGAGATGCTGCTTGTTTTGTCCCAAAGATGATTCCTTTTGGTCTCCTGTAATTTGTGCATGCTCCCCTGTGTGCCTGGAGCCCTTCCCATCTCCTCATAGTCCTCTTTGCCTGTGTCTGTTGAATATCCTTTCTGCTTATTTATCTGTTGTGCTCTGTGAAAACAGGGATTCCATGCCTAGTTCATAGCTTACAGTAATTATGTATGGATAAATTGCGAGTTATGAGATGGTGGCTATATGGAATATTATTCAGCCCATTGAAAGAATGATATGGATTTCTACATATTGACATGTAAAGATGCCCTTCTATTTCATAATATAGTTATTGAAAAATAGCAAGCTAAAAAACATTATGTGTAGGATGATCCCATTTTTTGTAAAAAAAATAGTGCTTATGTGTATATTCATAGAGAAGGAAAAAGTATAAGTATACAGGGACTGGATATAGGGTAAAAAGGTGGGGCTTTTGTTTTTAACTTCATAAATATACATATTTTAATCTGTTAGATTGAGTCTGTATATTGTAAGCTAAAAACCCAGTAAACAGTTTTAAAAACCGTAAAATTAGAGATGGTTGCTAATCATTATTATTATTTTTTTTAATCATTATTATTTTTAAAAAAAACTCTGTATTCATTTTCTAGGGGTACTACAGCAAATTGCCCTAACCTGGATGGTTTAATAAAGGAGAGATTTATTCTTTCATGGTTCTGGAGGTTAGAAGTCAGAAATGTTCCCTCCAAAGGCTCGAGGAAAAGAATCATTCTTTGCCTCTTAAGCAGTTATCAGCAATCCTTGGCATTCCTTGGCTTATGGATACATCACTCCAATCTCTGCCTCCATTTTCACATGGCCTTTTCCTCTGTGCTTTGCTGGATCTTTACATTTCCTTCTTATAAGGACAGCAGTCATTGGACTTAGGGTCCACCTCAATCTCACGTGACCTTATCTTAACAAAACTAATTATGTCTGCAAAGACCCTATTTCCAAGTAAGGTCAAGTTCTGAGGTTCTGGATGGAGATGAATTTGGGGGGGGGGATAATTCTCCCCATTACAAACACTAACTAGGGCCAGAACTAACAAGCGTTGTGTGTTAAAACATCTTTTCTGAAGACCATGGTCTGGGCTGCTATGTCACCAATACAGTTTGTGGTCCCTCATTGGACTGGTGCAAGATGGGAGTTCCAAGTGATGTTGCCACTGCTATGGGTTTGGAGAACCCAACAATCCTTCAGTACATCGCTCCTCTAGCCGTAGACCAGAATCCGCTTGACCCTACCATGCCAGTTCTGGGGTGAAGCAACTTTTATTTCCTTTTTTAATCTCTACTTTTACTTTTGGTATGAGGTTTTCCTTAATTTACAAATTTAATTTCTTTTTCCTTCTTTCCTTCCGTCTTCTCTCTTTCCCTCCCTCCTTCTCTCCCTCCCTTCTTCTTTCCTTCCTTCCTTCCTTATTATTGTCTACTATATACAAGCTCTGTAGGGGACAAAAAAATGAATTGGCTTGCTTTTGAGGTTCTCATACTGCACTTAGTAATTCTAAGAGACACATTTTAACATTTCTAAACCTGGATTTTTTTTTTTATATTTTTCATAGAAGCTTTATTCAGAAAAACATGAGTCATTTAAGAGTCAGTTCACAAACTCCAGATCATTAATGTAAAACCTGGATATTTCTTACAGTTGATGGTGTGACATAGTTTAATTGATAGCATTAAAATTTCCTGATGTTAAATAAAATTACATGTCTTACAGTTAATGCCTTCAGATTCAATGAGATATGGTAGCATGAGAAATTGGGCAAGTTATCTCCCATTGCACTTGATAAACACATGCTGTGAATGATTGTGAGTTAGAGAATAGGAATCTGTAGTTATTTTTCTTTAAATATAGTTTTTAAAAAGGAAAATACTTATTTTACAGGTATACTATGGGTGTTACTTTTTTAGTTGAGGTATAATGGACCTATAACTTTATATTAGTTTTAGTTGTGCAACATAGTGATTCAATCTTTGTCTATTTTGCAAAACAATCACAAAGAGTCTAGTTCACATTTGTTACCATACATAGTTACCCAAGTTTTTTTCTTTGGAAAACTTTTAAGATCTACTGTTAGCAACTTTCAAATATACAGTAAAGTATTATTAACTATAGTTACCATGCTGTATATTATATTCATGACTTTATTTACTTTATTCCTGACTCTATTCACTCATTTAACCTACCCCACACTTCCTGCCTCTGTTGACCACCAATCTGTTCTCTGTATCTATGAACTTTTAAAAAAAAAATACTTATTTATTTATTTATTTTTTATTTTTTTATAAACATATAATATATTTTTATCCCCAGGAGTACAGGTCTGTGAATCGCCAGGTTTACACACTTCACAGTACTCACCATAGCACATACCCTCCCCAATGTCTATAACCCCACCCCCCTCTCCAAACACCCCTCCCCCCAGCAACCCTCAGTTTGTTTTGTGATATTAAGAGTCACTTATGGTTTGTCTCTCTCCCAATCCCACCTTGTTTCATTTATTCTTCTCCAACCCCCCAACCCCCATGTTGCATCTCTACTTCCTCATATAAGGGAGATCATATGACAGTTGTCTTTCTCTGATTGACTATTTCACTAAGCATGATATCCTCTAGTTCCATCCATGTTGTTGCAAATGGCAAGATTTCATTTCTTTTGATGGCTGCATAGTATTCCATTGTGTATATATACCACATCTTCTTTATCCAGTCATCTGTCAATGGACATCTAGGTTCTTTCAATAGTTTGGCTATTGTGGACATTGCTGCTATAAACATCTGGGTGCATGTGCCCCATCGGATCACTACATTTGTATCTTTAGGGTAAATACCTAGTAGTGCAATTGCAGGGTCATAGGGTAGTTCTATTTTCAACATTTTGAGGAACCTCCATGCTGTTTTCCAGAGTGGTTGCACCAGCTTGCATTCCCACCAACAGTGTAGGAGGGTTCCCCTTTCTCCACATCCTCGCCAGCATCTGACATTTCCTGACTTGCTAATTTTAGCCATTCTGACTGGTGTGCGGTGATATCTCATTGTAGTTTTTTTTTGTTTTTTGTTTTTGTTTTTTCTTTTTTTAAGATTTTATTTATTTATTTGACAGAGAGAGATCACAAGTAGACAGAGAGGCAGGCAGAGAGAGAGAGAGGGAAGCAGGCTCCCTGCTGAGCAGAGAGCCCGATGCGGGACTCGATCCCAGAACCCTGAGATCATGACCTGAGCCGAAGGCAGCGGCTTAACCCACTGAGCCACCCAGGCGCCCTCATTGTAGTTTTGATTTGTATTTCCCTGATGCCGAGTGACGTGGAGCACTTTTTCATGTGTCTGTTGGCCATCTGGATGTCTTCTTTGCAGAAATGTCTGTTTATGTCCTCTTGCCCATTTCTTGATTGGATTAGTTGTTCTTTGGGTGTTGAGTTTGCTAACTTCTTTATAGATTTTGGACACTAGCCCTTTATCTGTTATGTTGTTTGCAAATATCTTCTCCCATTCTGTCAGTTGTCTTTTGGTTTTGTTAACTGTTTCCTTTGCTGTGCAAAAGCTTTTGATCTTGATGAAATCCCAATAGTTCATTTTTGCCCTTGCTTCCCTTGCCTTTGCCGATGTTCCTAGGAAGACGGTGCTGCGGCTGAGGTCGAAGAGGTTGCTGCCTGTGTTCTCCTCAAGGATTTTGATGGATTCCTTTCTTACATTGAGGTCCTTCATCCATTTGGAGTCTATTTTCGTGTGTGGTGTAAGGAAGTGGTCCAATTTCATTTTTCTGCATGTGGCTGTCCAATTTTCCCAGCACCATTTATTGAAGAAGCTGTCTTTTTTCCATTGGACATTCTTTCCTGCTTTGTCCAAGATTAGTTGACCATAGAGTTGAGGGTCTATTTCTGGGCTCTCTATTCTGTTCCATTGATCTATGTGTCTGTTTTTGTGCCAGTACTATACTGTCTTGATGATGACAGCTTTGTAATAGAGCTTGAAGTCCGGAATGGTGATGCCACCAACTTTGGCTTTCTTTTTCAATATTCCTTTGGCTATTCGAGGTCTTTTCTGGTTCTTGACCTTAGCGGAAAATCTTTCAGTTTTTCTCCATTGAGAATGATATTTGTGGTGGGTTTTTCATAGATGGCTTTGATAATATTGAGGTATGTGCCCTCTATCCCTACACCTTGAAGAATTTTGATCAGGAAGGGATTCTGTACTTTGTCAAATGCTTTTTCAACATCTATTGAGAGTATCATATGGTTCTTGTTCTTTCTTTTATTAATGTGTTCTATCACATTGATTTGCAGATGTTGAACCAACCTTGCAGCCCTGGAATAAATCCCACTTGGTCATGGTGAATAATCCTTTTAATGTACTGTTGAATCCTATTGGCTAGTATTTTGGTGAGAATTTTCGCATCTGTGTTCATCAAGGATATTGGTCTGTAGTTCTCTTTATTGGTGGGATCCTTGTCTGGTTTTGGGATCAAGGTGATGCTGGCCTCATAAAATGAGTTTGGAAGTTTTCCTTCCATTTCTATTTTTTGGAACAGTTTCAGGAGAATAAGAATTAGTTCTTCTTTAAATGTTTGGTAGAATTCCCCTGGGAAGCCATCTGGCCCTGGGCTTTTGTTTGTTTGGAGATTTTTGATGACTGTTTCAATCTCCATACTGGTTATGGGCCTGTTCAGGTTTTCTATTTCTTTCTGGTTCAGTTGTGGTAGTTTATATGTCTCTAGGAATGTATCCATTTCTTCCAGATTGTCAAATTTGTTGGTGTAGGGTTGCTCATAGTATGTTCTTATAATTGTCTGTATTTCTTTGGTGTTAGTTGTGATCTCTCCTCTTTCATTCATGATTTTATTTATTTGGGTTCTTTCTCTTTTCTTTTTGATAAGTCTGGCCAGGGGTTTATCAATCTTATTAATTCTTTCAAAGAACCAGGTCATAGTTTAGTTGATTTGTTCTGTTTTTGTTGTTGTTGTTTGTTTGTTTGTTTCAATTTCATTGATTTCTACCCAATCTTTATGATTTCTCTTCTCCTACTGGGTTTAGGATTTCTTTCTTGTTCTTTCTCCAGCTCCTTTAGGTGTAGGGTTAGGTTGTGTACTTGAGACCTTTCTTGGTTCTTGAGAAAGGCTTGTACTGCTATATATTTTCCTCTCAGGACTGCCTTTGCTGTGTCCCACAGATTTTGAACCATTGTGTTTTCATTATCATTTGTTTCCATGAATTTTTTCAATTCTTCTTTAATTTCCTGGTTGACCAATTCATTCTTTAGAAGGATGCTGTTTAGTCTACATGTATTTTTGTTCTTTCCAAATTTCCTCTTGTGATTGAGTTTTAGTGTCAGAGCATTATGGTCTGAAAATATGCAGGGAATGATCCCAATCTTTTGATACCAGTTGAGACCAGATTTGTGACCCAGGATGTGATCTATTCTGGAGAATGTTCCATGTGCACTAGAGAAGAATGTGTATTCTGTTGCTTTGGGATGAAATGTTCTGAATATATCTGTGATGTCCCTCTGGTCCAGTGTGTCATTTAAGGCCTTTATTTCCTTGTTGATCTTTTGCTTGGATGATCTGTCCATTTCTGTGAGGAGAGTGTTAAAGTCCCCTATTGTATTATTGTTGATGTGTTTCTTTGATTTTGTTATTAATTGGTTTATATAGTTGGCTGCTCCCACGTTAGGGGCATAGATATTTAAAATTATTAGATTTTCTTGTTGGACAGACCCTTTGAGTATGAAATAGTGTCCTTCCTCATCTCTTATTATGGTCTTTGGCTTAAAATCTAATTGATCTGATATAAGGATTGCCACCCCAGCTTTCTTCTGATGCCCATTAGCATGTTAAATTGTTTTCCACCCCCTCACTTTAAATCTGGAGGTGTCTTCGCGTCTAAAATGAGTTTCTTGTAGGCAACATATAGGTGGGTTTTGTTTATCCATTCTGATACCCTGTGTCTTTTGATTGGGACATTTAGCCCATTAACATTCAGGGTAACTATTGAGAGATATGAATTTAGTGCCATTGTATTGCCTGTAAAGTGACTATTACTGTATATTGTCTCTGTTCCTTTCTAATCTACTACTTTTAGGGTCTCTCTTTGCTTAGAGGACCCCTTTCAATATTTCCTGTAGAGCTGGTTTGGTGTTTGCAAATTCTTTCAGTTTTTGTTTGTCCTGGAAGGTTTTTATCTCTCCTTCTACTTTCAGTGATAGCCTAGCTGGATGTAGTATTCTTGGCTGCATGTTTTTCTCATTTAGTACTCTGAATATATCATGCCAGCTCTTTCTGGCCTGCCAGGTCTCTGTGGATAAGTCTGCTGCCTATCTAATATTTTTACCATTGTTTGTTACAGACTTCTTTTCCCAGGCTGCTTTCAGGATTTTTTCTTTGTCACTAATAGTTGTAAATTTTACTATTAGGTGATGGGGAGTGGACCTATTCTTGTTGATTTTGAGGGGGGTTCTCTCTACCTCCTGGATTTTGATGCTTGTTCCCTTTGCCATATTAGGGAAATTCTCTCCAGTAATTCTCTCTAATATACCTTCTGCTCCCCTCTCTCTTTCTTCTTTTTCTAGAATCCCTATTATTCTAATGTTGTTTCATCTTATGGTGTCACTTATCTCTCGAATTCTCCCCTCATGATCCAGTAGCTGTTTGTCCCTCTTTTGCTCAGCTTCTTTATTTTCTGTCATTTGGTCTTCTAGATCACTAATTCTTTCTTCTGCCTCATTTATCCTAGCAGTGAGAGCCTCCATTTTTGATTGCACCTCATTAATAGCTTTTTAAATTTCAGCTTAGTTAGAATTTAGTTCTTTTATTTCACCAGAAAGTGCTTTTATATCTCCAGAGAGGGTTTCTCTAATACCTTCCATGCCTTTTTTGAGCCCAGCCGGAACCTTGAGAATCATCATTCTGAACTCTAGATCTGACATATTACCAATGTCTGTATTGATTAGGTCCCTAGCCTTCAGTCCTGCCTCTTGTTCTTTTTTTTGTGATGAATTTTTCCGCCTTGTCATTTTGTCCAGATAAGAGTATATGAAGGAGCAAGTAAATTCTTTTTTTTTTTAAAAGATTTATTTATTTGACAGATAGAGATTACAAGTAGGCAGAGAGGCAGGCAGAGAGAGAGGAGGAAGCAGGCTCCCAGCTAAGCAAAGAGCCCGATGCGGGGCTCGATCCCAGCACCCCGGGATCATGACCTGAGCTGAAGGCAGAGGCTTTAACCCGCTGAGCCACCCAGGTGCCCCTGAAGGAGCAAGTAAAATACTAAAAGGGTGGCAAAGACCCCCCCAAAATGCACTTTAACCAAATCAGAAGAGACCCCAAATGGTGGGGGGGAGAAAGGAGATTAAAAAGAGGTTCAGAAAAAAAAGAAAAATTAAAAAAAAGAAAACAAATAAAGCAAAAATATAAAAAAGAAAAAATATAAATATTAGATAAACTAGTTAAAAAACATCAAAAAAGAAAAGGGTAAAAGTTAAAAAAAAATTAGCAGAAGAAGAAAAAAAAATTGAAAAAAAAATTAACCACAAGACTAAAGAATCGTCAGAAGGCCATGAGTTCCGTGATTTGCTTTCTCCTCCTCTGGAATTCTGCTGCTCTCCTTGGTATTGAACCTGCTCTCCTTGGTAGGTGAACTTGGTCCTGGCTGGATTTCTTGTTGATCTTCTGGGGGAGGGGCCTGTTGTAGTGATTCTCAAGTGTCTCTGCCCAAGGCAGAATTGTACCATCCTTACCAGGGGCTGGACTAAGTAATCTGCTCGGTTCATTTTCAGGAGCTTTTGTTCCCTGAATGCTTTCCGTAGAGTTCCGGAGGACGGGAATGAAAATGGTGGCCTCCCAGTCTCTGGCCCAGAGGATCTGAGAGCTCGGGGCCCCACTCCTTAGTGCGCCCTCAGAGAATATTGCCCAATCGCTCCCATCTCCCTGGCCTCCAGCCACACTCCGAGTTCACCCAGCCTGCAACTGGTTCATGGCAACCCCAAGCTGAGAGCTCACTCCTCAGCTCTGTCTCTGTAGTCAGCTTCCCCGTTCTAATACCTGCAAGCTCTGCAACACTCCGACACCCCTGATCCCTCTGTGACCCTGCGGGACCTGGGGCCACGCTGACCCCGCGTGGGCTTCACCCTTGTTTAGCCTCTGGAGCGATGTCCCTCAGTGGAACAGACTTTTAAAAGTCCTGATTTAGTGCTCCGTTGCTCCGCCGCTTGCCGGGAGCTGGCCCCTCCCCCCGCGGTCTATCTTCCTGTGGCTTTGGATTCACTTCTCTGCCAGTCCTGCCTTTCAGAAAGTGGTTGATTTTCTGTTTCTAGAATTGCAGTTCTTCTCTTCGATCTCCCGTTGGATTTGTAGGTGTTTGCAATGTTTAGATAAGCTATCTAGCTGATCTCCTCTACCTGACGTAGTCTCAGCCTGCTACTTCTCTGCCATCTTGAGTCCTCTCCTAAAAAAGACTTTTTTAGATTCCACATATAAGTGAGGTCTAATAGTATTTGTCTTAGTATGACTTATTTCACTTAGCATGATGGCCTTAAGGTCCCTCCCTGTTACAAATGGCGATTTCATTCTTTTTTTATGGCTGAATAATATTCTCTCTCTCTCTACACACACACACACACACACACATATCTGTATCTTTATCTCTATATATCACATATCATATATATCACATTTTCTTTATTCTTTCATCCATTAATTAAGTTATTTCTATATCTTGACTATTACTAATAATGATGCAATAAAAATGGGGATACATTTTTTTGAGTTAATGTTTTCATTTTCTTTGGAAAAATATCCAGAAGTAGAATTGGTAGATCATATGATAGTTCTATTGTTAACTTTTTGAGGAACCTCCATACTATTTTCCAGAGTGGTTGCACCAATTCATATTCCCATCAAAGTGCCCAAGGTGTTTCCTTTTGTCTGTATCCTCACTAACATTTGGCTATTTCTAATTCCCTTATTTCTTAAATTTATTCTATAAATATGATCCTGCACCTGTTATTTATAAGACTATCTAAGTACTCTTTTGAAAACAATATTAGAACTACATTTACCAAGCAAGAGATCTGGATATCATTAAAAATTCTACAAGACAGAAACCAGGATAGAAGGCAAATTTATGGTCAGTAATGTGCAAAGTTATGAACAATTTAACTTTCTTATTGGTAAGTTTCCTACAAGAAACTGGGATTTTGAATTTTATTATCAGTTAAACCAGAGTTTTTCAGGTGGAAAATTCATCAGTATCAATTGTTTTGCTTTTTCACAAGCCTCCAAACAGCTATCAATACTTAATTCTGTTTGTACAAAGTATCTTTTGTGTAATACAAATTTCTGTTGCTTTCCCCTAGGGGATAAAATATATGACAAAGGGAAGAAAATGTAAGATGAATTCGGAATCTAATATATGAGGTTTTTGATTCTTTTTACATAGTGTTTGTGTCAGAGTCAGAAACAAAAATCTAATTTAGAATACTCACCAGCTGAAAGAAAACAGTTTTATGTGGCAAACCTACTGCCCCAGAAAATAAGTAATTAAAGGACCTCTTAAATTAGCAGCCATAAAACTGACATTCTGTGGGAGACCATGTGTTCATTACTGTTCTTTTTATTGAGGATCCTCCCTGGGCACTGTTCTGAAACTTGAAATACACTCTCAGAATGAGTACTTTACCCAAGGACTTTGCATCCTCTTCTGGGGGGAAAAGGTTAGTGCATGCCTGGTGTATGTAGGATAGTTGTATCATGTCAGGTGGAAATATGACCTTGTTGTTGTTTTTATTTGGATATTACATATGGCTTAAGGAGGTCTCTATGGGTGCCAGATTGATATGGGATGGACTTATGGTAGTTAATTGTGTGTATCAGCTTTGTTAGGTCATGGTAACTAAATAGTGAAGCATGATTCTACATGTTTCCACGGAAGTATTTAATTTTTTTAAGAGTATAGCTGGCACACAATATTCATTAGTTTCAGGTGACAATGAAAATATTTTATGGATGAGATTAACATTGAAATCCCTAGGCTTTGAGTAATGTGAGTGTGACTTATCCAATCAGTTGAAGGGCTTAATAAAAACAAAACTGACCTCTCTGAAAAAAGAAGGAATACTCTGCCAGAAGACCAAGTTTGGACATGAAGTACAAAATCAAGCCTTCCCTGGGTCTTCAGCCTGCTGACCCAGCCTTCAGATTTGAACTTGTCAGCCTCCACAATCATCTGACCTAATTCCTTAAAATAAATCTCTCTCTCTCTCCGATCTATCTATTTATACATTATATTGGGTTATTTTTTTTTCTCCTCTCTGGAGAACTCTGACTAATACAGATCATGAGAGACAAAGCTTAGCGAAGCAGAAGAGAATTTTTCCTGGGTTTAAGAACTTGGGGCATGGCAGACACTATTCCCTTACCTCACCTGCTATTTTCCTGTTTAGGCGAGGAATTATAGGAGAGTCTGTGATGTTACTCTGGCTGAAAGAAGTTGGGGAAAGCTTCTGCAGAAGGGCAAATGGATCTTACTTTATATCTTATGCTACTGCAGATGGAATCCTGTATTTCCCCCAATATCCCCAAATGGGAATTGGAGTTAGATGTTGGAATCATTTATTGGTGCTAGTAATGAAACTTCGATTGTTCCTACAAATTTTACAATACATTTGCTTGAATTTCCTAGTATTTAGGAGGGAAGGTGCCTCTCCACAATGTAAATAAAGAAATGAACATGATGGCTCACATCTTCCCTCTGAGACAGGACACTGCCACTTCAGAGGAAGGAAGCTCCACCCCAAGATTGCTAGGAGTGGGGGCTGTTAGTATTCAAGTAGGTCTTCTGTCTTCTCTCACACAGTCCTCACCTGGTCTGGCTGGAGCACTGCCTCATCTGTGAGGCTTTCCAAACTTGCATAGATTTCTTTCTACACCACACTGTCCATCTTTACTCTTTTTCACAGCAAAACTACTCCAGTCATCATCTCTGCAGCCTCACTTCACTTCCTTCCATACCTGACTCCATTCAGGCTTTACTCTTCATTATGTTACAAAGATGGCCCCAGTCAAGGTCACTCTTGACCACCATGTTGCCAGATTCAAAACATTATAGCTAAGTTATAACATTATGCTAAGTTCTCATCTTCTTTCACATCTCAGTGGCACTGATGATTCAGTTCTCCTTGAAACATGTTTTCTTTAGGCTTCTGTCCAGTAGAATTAAAATGGGGTTTCCTCCTAGCTCATTTGCTATTCCTTCTCAGATATTTTTGCAGATATTTCTGCTGCTTAACCTTGAAAATATGGAGTATTGAAGACCTCAGTCCTGTACTCTATGTAATTACTTTGCATAATCAGACCTATGGTTTTCAATACCATCCATTCGCCTCACAAATCTACATTTCCAATTGTGGCCTTTGCCCTGAAATCCAGGTTTGTATATCCAATTTCCTACTTCACATCTCTGTGAACTGTTCCCTATGTTTGTAAGCCCTAATTTTTCACAGTTAGTTCCTTTTTCTTATTTAAATTTCAATTTATATAGTGTCTGTATAAATATTATCAGCTATGTATCTATTTCTTATCTGTCATCTATCATCAATCACTCAGTTTTAATTCTATGCATAACTTGTGCCAGGATATATCCTTCTTTCCTTTTAAAAAAATGTCAGTTAGTTAACATACAGTGTCATATTAGTTCCAGGGGCACAATATAGTGATTCAGCAATTCCATACAATATCTGGGGCTCATCACAGTAAGTGACCACCTTCATCCCCATTACTTATTTTGCTCATCTCCCCCCATCTCCCCTCTGATAATCATCAGTTTGTTCTCTATAATGAAGAGTCTGTTTCTTGGTTTGTCTCTCTCTCTCTTTTCCCCCCTTCACTCATTTGTTTTGTTTCTTTCTTTTTTTTTTTTTTAAAAGATTTTATTTATTTATTTGACAGAGAGAGATCACAAGTAGATAGAGAGGCAGGCAGAGAGAGAGAGAGGGAAGCAGGCTCCCTGCTGAGCAGAGAGCCCGATGCGGGACTCGATCCCAGGACCCTGAGATCATGACCTGAGCCGAAGGCAGCGGCTTAACCCACTGAGCCACCCAGGCGCCCATTTGTTTTGTTTCTTAAACAAACAAATTCCACAGAGGAGTGAAATCATATAGTATTTGTCTTTCTCTAACTGACTTATGCTGCTTAGCATAATACTCTCTAGCTCCATCCATGTCATTGCAAATGGCAAGATTTCATTCTTTTCTCATGGCTGAAAAATACTCTATTCTATATAGATACCACCTCTTCTTTATCCATTCATCAGTCAAAGGACACTTGAGCTGCTATATCTTGGCTATTGTAGATAATGCTGCTATAAGCATCAGGGTGCCTGTATTCCTTTGAATTAGTATTTCTGTATTCTTTGGGTAACTACCCCACAGTGCTATTGCTGCCTCATAGGGTAGTTCTATTTTAAACTTGCCAAGAAACTTCCATACTGTTTTCCACAGTGGCTGCACCAGTTTGCATTCCCACCAGCAGTGCACAAGGGTTCCTATTTCTCCACATCCTCACCAACACCTGTTCTTTCTTGTGTTGTTGATTTTAGCCATTCCAACAGGTGTGAGGTGGTATCTCATTGTGGTTTTGATTTGTATTTCCCTGATGGTAAGTGATGATGAACATCTTTTTATATGTCTGTTGGCCATCTGTATGTCTTCTTTGGATAAATGTCTGCTCATGTCTTCTGCCCATTTTTGATTGGATTATTTGATTTTGGGTTGAGTTGTGTAAGTTCTTTATATATTTTGCATATTAAACATTTATTAGAAATGCCATTTGCAAATATCTCTCCCATTCTATAGTTTGCCTTTCAGTTTTGTTGATTGTTTCCTTTGCTGTGCAGATTTTTATTTTGCTGTAGACCTAATACTTTATTTTTGCTTTTGTTTCCCTTGCCTCAGGAGACATATCTAGAAAAATGTTGCTTCAGCCAATGTCAAAGAAGTTACTGCCTGTGTCCTCTTTAAGGACTTTTATGATTTCAGGTCTCATATTTAAGTTTTTAATCCATTTTGAATTTATTTTTGTGTATAGTGTAAGTAAGTGGTCCAGTTTTATTATTTTTTTTTTTTTAAATATTTGACAGAGAGAGAGATCACAAGTAGACAGAGAGAGAGGGAAGCAGGCTCGCTGTTGAGCAGAGAGCCCGATGTGGGACTCGATCCCAGGACCCTGAGTTCATGACCTGAGCCGAAGGCAATGGCTTAACCCACTGAGCCACCCAGGTGCCCCAGTTTTATTCTTTTGAGTGTAGCTTTCCATGTTGGATATTCTTTAGTGTTTTGCTGAAGATTAATTGACCATGTAGTTGTGGGTTTATTTCTGGGTTCTCTATTCTGTTCTGCTCTGCAGACCTATGTGTCTATTTTGTGCCACTTCCACACTGTTTTTATTATTACAGCATTGTGGTATAACTTGAAGTCCAGAATTATGATGCATCCAGCTTTGCTTTCCTTTTTCAAGATTGCTTTGGCTATTCAGGGTTTTTTGTCGTTTCATACAAATTTTAGAATTATTTGTTCTGGTTCTATGAAAAATGGTATTTTGATAGGGTTTGCATTAAATATGTAGATTGCTTTGGATCATGGGGACATTTTAACAATATTTGTTTTTCCAATCATGGGCTATCTTTCCATTTCTTTATGTTGTATCAAATTCTTTTTTTTTAATTAAAAAAAAGATTTTATTTATTTGAGGTGGGGCACATGAGAGCAAGAGCAGGGATAGGGACAGATGGAGAGGGAAAGGCAGACTCTATTGAGCAGGGAGCCCCGATGCAGGGCTCTATGCTAGGACCCTGAGATCATGATCTGAGCTGAAGGCGGCACTTAACTGACAAAGCCACCCAGGTGCCCTCTCTCAAGTTCTTTCATTGGTGTTTTATAGTTTTCAGAATAGAGGTCATTTACCTCTTTGGTTAAGTTTATTCATAGGTATCTTACTATTTTTGTAATAATTAATTGTAAAAGAGATTGCTTTCTTAATTTCTGTTTCTACTGCTTAATTATTGGTATATAGAAATGCAACAGATTTTTGTACATTGGTTTTGCATCCTGCAACTCTACTGAATTTGTGTTATAGTTCTAGAAATCTTTCAGTGGAGTCTTGGGTTTTGTAAATATAGTGTCATGACATCTGTAAGTAGGGAAAGTTTGACTTCTTCTTTGCCAATTTGGATGACTTTTATTTCTTTTTGTTGTCTAATTGCTGTGATTAGGCCTTTCAGAATATGTTGAATAAAAGTAGTGAGAGTGGACATCTGTATCTTGTTCCTGACCTTAGGGGAAAAGTTATCGGTTTTCACTATTAAGGATGATGTTGGCTATAGGGCTTTCACATATGGCCTTTATCATGTGGAGATATGTTCTTTCTAAACTCACTTTTTGAAGGTTTTTTTTTTTTTAATCATGAATGTATGTTGTACTTTGTCAAATACTTTTTCTGTGTCAACTGAAATGATCATATGGTTCCCATCTTTTCTTCTTATTAATGCGATGTATTTTGTTGATTGATTTGTGAATATTGAACCCCCTTGCAACTAAGGAATAAATCCCACTTGATCATGGTGAATGACTTTTATAACGTATTGTTGGATTCTGTTTGCTGGTATTTTGTTAAGTATCTTTGCATCAGTGTTCATCAGAGATATTGGCCTGTAGTTCTCTTTTTTAGTGATGTTCTTATCTGGTTTTGGTATCAGGGTAATACTGGCCTCGTTGAATGAATTTGGAAGTTTCCCCTCCTCTTCTTTTTTTGGAATAGTTTGAGAAGAATAGGTATTAACTCATCTTTAAATGCTTGGTAGAATTCTGTAAAGTCCTCTGGTCCTGGACTTTTGTTTGTTGGGAGTCTTTTGATTAGTGATTCAGTTTCTTTGCTGGTTATTGGTCTGTTCAAAGTTTCTATTTCTTCCTCTTTCAGTATTTTAAATTTATCTGTTTCTAGGAATTTATCCATTTCTTCTAGGTAGTCCAGTTTGTTAGCATATAGTTTTTCATAGTAGTCTTCTATAATTATTTGTGTTTCTGTGGTATTGGTTGTTATTTCTTCTCTCTCATTTGTGATTTTATTTATTTTAGTCCATTCTCTTTTTCTTTTCTTTTTTTTTTAAAGATTTTATTTATTTATTTGACAGAGAGAGATCATAAGTAGGCAGAGAGGCAGACAGAGAGAGTGAAAGGGAAGCAGGCTCCCTGCTGAGCAGAGAGCCAGATGTGGGACTCAATCCCAAGACCCTGAGACCATGACCTGAGCCGAAGGCAGCAGCTTAAACCACTGAGCCACCCAGGCGCCCCAGTCCATTCTCTTTTTCCTGTTAAGTTTGGTTAGAGGATTATTAATAATTTTTTTGAGTTTTTCAAAGAAGTAGCTCCTGGTTTCATTGCTCTGTTGTGGTGGTGTTGTTGTTGTTTTAGTTTCTATATTATTTATTTCTGTTCTCATCTTTATTTTTTCCTTCCTTTTGCTGACTCTAGGTTTTGTTTGTTGTTTATATCTTTCTTACTTGTTGTATTTTGTTTTCTACTACTTATATGAAAATTCCCTGAGATTACAAGGGTGCCTGACAGAGTAGAAGCCTAATAAACATTTCTTGGAGACATGATTGAGAGATTATCACTTATAGCTCACCATTTAGCATCTAAGTCTCTACTACTATGATACATTGCTATTATTCATATATTTGTCTGGATATCCACAGATTTAATATTTACAGTGTAGAGTTAAGTCCAAATGGTGTTTAGAAAGTGTTCCTATTTTTAGGCAAAAATATGAGGCCTAGCAATGGAAGGAACCAGTTGCAAATTGCATACCTAGTCTAGCATACTTGGCCTCTACATTAACTCCCCATCCCTACAAACAATTCTCTTATTTTGAAATTTCTGTCTTAGGGACTATCTTTCCTCATGCAGTCCTGGTCTCTGTCACTTCCTCTGCCTGATGTTTCCAGTGAGGATGACAGCTTCCACCTCCTTGGTTGCTCCCTTTTGAGGCTGAGTGGAGCTAAAACCCACTACCACAGTAGGAACAGTATCTATGCTTATTCTTCTTCATAGCTGTCTTTATTTATCCTTTACTTTTGAAGGATAATTTCACTGGATGCAAAGTTCTAGGTTGATGGTTTCTCTTTTAGCATTAATTTCACTGCCACTTTTGCCTTGCTTGCATGGTATCTGACAAGAAGCCCACTCTAATTCTTATTCTTGTAACTTCTAAGGGTAAGTTTTTTGTTTGTTTGTTTTTATCCCCCTTACCCCAGCTTTCTTAAAGATTTTTTCTGTATCTTTGATTTTCTGTAGTTGAATATGATATCCCTAGGTAGACATACATATGCACATATATGTGTATGTATATATTTATCCTGTTTTGTGGTCTCTGAGCTTCCTGGATCTGTGGCTTGTTGTCATTAATTGTGGAATTCTCAGCCATTATTACTTCAATTATTTCTCTTACTCTTTTGACTTTTTTTTCTTCTTCTGGCATTTCAATTATTTGTATGTTTTACCTTTAGAAATTATCCCACAGTCTTTGGATGTTGTATTCTCTTCCCTTTTTTCATCCTCTTTTCTCTTTATAGCTCAGTTTTGAACGTTTCTATTGACCTATATTTAAGTTCACTGATTCTTTCCTCAGCTACCTCTAGTCTACTAATGCATCTACCAAAGGCATTCTTCATTTCTGTTACAGTGGTTTTGATTTCTAGCATTTCTTTGTGATTATTTCCCAGAATTTCCATCTGTCTGCTTATATTACTCACCTATTTTTGTCCATCTTTTCCATTAGAGCTGTTATCATATTAATCATAGTTACTTGAAATTCCAAACTAGGCCTGATAAAACCAACATTTGTGTCATACCAGAGTATGATTCTGGTATTTGTTTTGTCTCATCAGACTGTGTTTTTCCTCCTCACCCTTAAGTATACCTTGTAATTTATTTTTGTTACTGAAAGAAGGACATGATGTATTGAACTGAGGTGTTTAGGCCTCTAGTATGAAGTTTTATGTTAATTTGGCTAGTAGTTGGACCATACTTAATGTTTGCTATAGCTGTGAGTAGCAGAAGCTTCAATTCCTCTAGCTTTTTTGGGGAGAGAGGGAATGCCCTGTTATCTTTGGGGGTTCCCTAGAGTCTTAGTCTTGCAGTTTTTTTCGGGTGAATCCAGTATTACATTGCTGGTGTGGTGGTAAGGTATGAGAGAGGGGAAGCATTTCATAATCTTACGCTTAAATCTCAGTTGTTTAGTGGCCCCGTGTCTCTGGGCTTTGACCTTCACATGTGTTGTTTAGCTTCCCAACCTGTGAATCCCAAAGATCAGACATTCTCTTTATTCAATAAATTAAATATGCATCCAAAGCCAAGTTTGAGTTTACTATCATATCATTCTTACTGTAGCCAGTTCTGAAATAAGGATGACCCTATCAACAGTTACCTAAAGCATTACTTCCCACTTAGGAATATATATTTTGGAAAGAGAGATACCTTGTGTTCTGGGATGGGTTCTGATTGCTTTGGAGGATGAAGACCAATGTGGCATTTAGGGAGATGGATTTTTCCCCCTCAGTCTGACTTAGGAAAATAACATTTATTGAGGTTTTTTTGTTCTGTTTTGCTTATATCAAACACTTTATACTCATTCTATATTCAATGAATATTTAATGAGTACTACCATGTTTTGGCCACATAGTTAATTGCTGGGGATGCAGTGGGGATGGGACAGACTCAGTCTCTTCTCTCATGAATCGTTTATTTTGGTTGGGAAAATAAAATGAATCCAGAGAATAATAAGTATCTTGATTGGAATAGAGGATGGCTGAGTGAATGGGTAAGAAGAGGGTGCACATTAAATAGGGTAGACCAAGTAAGGCCTTTTTGAAAGGTGACATTTGTCTGCATTGCTGGAGAACCAGCCAACCATTCATTTTCTAATTTTTACAAGAATGCAAGACAAAGGTAACATTAGTTAAGGTGGTACAGGTGAAGAAATAAATTATTCAACTAGATTAAGTAATTTCTCTAAAGTTACATGGACTTCAAATAACACATTTGTTTCTAAAGCTGTTCATTGCCCATCACATCCCACAGACACTTACTCCCCAGCTGCCTCAGGCTTGGGCAGAAACAAGCTCTTTGCTGATCTAATCTTGGACTTTAGACATGGAACAGAGAATTTCCTAAGAAAACTAATGTAGAGTCACCTATTTTTCAGTAAATGCATAAAAAAGAAGAAAAGATAGTCACTTAATCTAATTACCTTTTCATTAAAAAAGATATTTTAATATCAAAAGTGTTGAAGGGGTATTTTCTGAGACTAAAGGACATGAATCCAAATTAAAGAAATTAGCTTTATGAAGCACATTATTTTGTCTTTATTTTACTTATTCCACAAAGAACCACTAGAACCACAACATAAGTGGGTCCATTTGAGAACTGATGGACTCAATGATCTTGGGTGTTGGGGCTATCTCCAACCTTGAGAATCTTAGGTTGATGTAAACCTCCTAACTTGATGTGTAGAGGGGCAACACAGGGAGATGATTTTCTGTGAGGATATAAGCTGTTAATTGAATCAGTCCAGAAAATGGTAGGTCAACATGACCTAAATATTTTCGGTTTGTCTTTTCACTTGAAATGTTTATCTATTTAAGGAAGAGGAGATGATGCATTCTCTATTCACTAAAAAGTTCAAACTCAAAGCTCATTACAAAATAATTTATAAACTGTTTTCTTTTTTTTTTTTTAAGATTTTATTTATTTGACAGAGATCACAAGTAGGCAGAGAGGCCGGCAGAAAAAGAGGGGGAACAGGCTCCCTGCTGAGCAGAGAGACCGATGTGGGGCTTGATCCCAGGACCCTGGGATCATGACCTGAGCTGAAGACAGAGGCTTTAACCCACTGAGGCAGCCAGGTGCCCCTATAAACTGTTTTCAATAGGTATTTGCTCCATTGGCTTGAATAAGTTAAGAGATTAGATTCACTGCCTTTCTTATTAATTGAAGAGTTAGAAATGACCATTTGGACTTCTTTTTTTTAAAAAGACATTTATTCAACATTATAATTTGACTATTACATTGAAATCAATAGCATACATGCAAAAAAAAAATCTACATTAAAACGCTTTACACTTTTGTGTAAATGCTTTGTTGGAATGCTTTACACTTTTCACAGAACAGAAGCTAAAATGACCTGTTATACAATTGGTCACAAATAAAGCCTTCAAGTTTTTTGCTCATACACACAAATATTGTTGAAAACATACCTTCTTTGTAACAGTAAGGCCCTGTCACCACTGTGCGTGGCTGTGTTCACAAATGTGTTGTAGTGTATAGCTTCACTATCACTTCTCTGGCTCTCCTCTCCTGCAGAACTTTTCCTGGCAGTAATTAAAACCTTCTTCCACTGCCATAGCTCTTGATGCTGCTGGAATTGCCACAGCCACCTTGGTTTCATGGTTTGACAAAGTATTGGCCTCTACCAGCACCACTGGGCAGAGCTTCTGTCCAGAATTTCTTCATTATGAGTCCAAAATTTGAAGACTGATTGTGGTAATTGCCAAAATTATAGCTTCCAGCACCTCTAGAGTTTCTTCTATCATTACCAAATCTGCTATGACCATCCCTGCTACCACCATATCCACCACTACTTGACTGCCACCAAAGCCACCTTGCCCACTGAAGTTTCCTCCATGACCAAAATTGTCATTCCTACCAAAACAACCTCCACAACTACCACCAAAGTTGCCAGAACCACTTTGATCACTTTACTAGAGGAAGAACTAGCCATCTCTTGCTTAGATAAGGCTTTCACAGTTTTGGCCATTCAAAGTATGGTATTTTAAAATGACAATCTTGTCTACAGAGTCATGGTCATCAAATGTTGTAAAAGCAAAGTCTCTCTTCTTGCCACGGCCTTGGTCAGTCATGATTTCAACCGCTTCAGTTTCCCCAAACTGTTCAAAATCACCTCTCAAATGATGTTCTTCAGTGTCTTCTTTAATGCCACCAACACAAATCTTTTCCACAGTTAATTAAGTGGGTATGAGGTCTTTGAGAATCTTCTCTTGAGACAGCCCTCTTTGGTTCCATAGCTCTTCCATCCACCTTATGTGGCCTTGCATTCATGGCTGCATCCACCTCCTTCACAGGGGAATATGTGACAAACCCAAAGCCTCTGGAGCACTTGGTGTTTGGATCTCTCATGATCACAAAATCTGTAAGCATTCCCCATTGCTCAGAATGGTTCCTCAGACTCCCATCAGTTGTTTCAAAGCTCTAACCTCTAGTGAAGAGCTTCTGCAGCTGTTCAGGCTCTTTGGGAGACTCTGGCTTAGACATGACTGCAGGGGGAGGAGAGGCTTTAATGATGCCTACTTGGCTGGCAGAAAGTGACCATTTGGATTTCTATGAATAGGAATGTATGTATGTGTATCTTTGTCATGAATATTCAAGTATTGATCAATTTATGATATTGATATAATGTATCTTTTTCCTAACCATGAAATATAAGCAAAACTAGAAAATGTAGAAGAATAAATACTATTTAAAATTCTGTGAAAACATAATGACAACTTCAGAAGAAATAATTATGCACAGCAGCAGCAATAGCATCCTTGAGGCTGTTTCTATAGCATTTCAAGTGCCTGACTATGTGGGTTGTGCCAGAGTTCATCTCCTAGAGAGACAGGATAAGAAGTGTTGGGCTAAAGCCTCAAGGATCAATTGAAATTTCAGTTCTGTACATAAGTAAAAATAGTGGTTACAGGCTATTTGAGTGGCACTTTTTTTTTAGTCAGTATAACCATTATTACCTTCACACTATTTTATCTCCCTCTTTTAGGCTTGATAGCATGAGCTAAGAGCAATTGATTTCACAAAGCAGTTGAAAGGATAAAGTGAACAAATTATGAAAAATGTACCAGACACAGGTGAATGCATACTACAATATTAATAAAGCTCTAAAATACTTAGAATTAGTTTGAAGCTTTCCCTCTGATTAATGTTTAACTTTTTTTTTTTAATTTCAAAAGAAGATAATGATGATACAAGGAAGAAGTGGGAAACCTATAAGGAAGTCAAATTGCTTATAATCCCATTACTAATGTTCTCCTGAATTCCTTCTAATCTTTAAAACATATATATAATATAATATATATATATAATTTTGTTTTAATTAAATATATGGTCATGTTATATTAAATAACTATTACATTTATTTCATTATCTATTTCTATATTTTGTTATGTATAATTATTTATTAAAATATAATTACAATTTTCTATTCTTTCATTAAATAATATTATGAGGTATTTTACATAGCAAGAAATTTTTTTGCCACAGATATTTTTGATACAGATGCTTTCTATGATGACCTAATATTTTTCATATAAAAATATTAAACTTTTTCTAATTAGTCCCCCACTCTTAGCATTAAGGGTGTTTCCAGTTTTCCCTTCTTAAAAATAACGCTACAATAAACATGATTAAATTACATCTGTGTGAAACTTTGAAATGGTTCCTTAGATTAAATTTCTAAAAGTAGAATTGCTATGTTAAAGACTGTGAGTTCTGCTAGGAGTCTTTACAGCAGAAAAATAGAAACAGTCTTCCAGTGTGGTCTAACTTTATCTGTATCTTCATCCCAACAGGTGTTATCATTGAAAAAATACATTTAATATCTTGATAGACGAAAACAAACTCATTCTATCAATATGAATTTCTTTATTATTTTTTCTTTTTTTTAAGTGAGATTCATTCATGCATTCATTCATTAAAATTTCCACAAAGCATCATTCTGGCAGGGCATGTGCAGTTGCATGAGGCTCCAATGCTCAGAAGTGCCTTCTGCTTGGTTTAACACTCTGTTGCCATCTTGGAATTCTTAAAAATTTTATCTTTGCACTTATGTTTTCCAAGTAAAGTCTGATGGAACAATGGAATATGTGTATGAACAGAGGAAATAAATGCAATATGTGAGTCAACTGCGTATAGTGTTTGTGATGTTCCATAAGAAGAGAGTTCTGGGAGGCACCAGACACATGGGAGTTCAGTGAGACTCAACATGGGTACAAGATAAGCATGATACATCAAAAGTTGAGTAAGTAGGGAAGGTGCTAATAGCTCCAAGTGGCCATGCTTTCTGTTTGTACAAGAGTTCTTTTTTTTTTTAAAGATTTTATTTATTTGATAGATAGATAGAAAGAGAGATAGAGCACAGAGGGAGTGAGAGGAAAAAGCAGACTACCTGCTGAACAGAGAGCCGGACATGGGACTTGATCCCAGGACCCCGAGATCATGACCTGAGCTGAAGGCAGATGCTCAACTGACTGAGCCACATAGACACAGCCCCCCCCCCCCCGAGCTTGCTTCTAATGTAGAAAGAAGGTAATGGTTTTCCAAGAAAAATGAACAACCAAGGAACCCTATCATATCCTTTCTTTTTAATGTTACTTTCTTGTGTAAGCCAACCATTATAGTCCTAATATGATAATATAGAAGGGAAGAAAAGATAAGACAACCCATAGTTCCTTTTTTTCCTTTTTCTTTCTATTTTTAAAGATTTATTTATTTATTCTAGAGAAAGAGAGAGAGCACATAAGAAGGGGGGTGGAGACTGAGGGAGAGGGAGAGAGAAAATCCCAAGCAGATTCCACACTGAGCATGGAACTGGACAGAAGGCCAGATCTCACAAAACATAAGATCATGACCTGAGCCAAAATCAAAAGTTGGATGCCTAACCAACTGAACCACCTAGGTGCCCCACTTCCTTTTCTTTTCCTTCTTTTTTTTTTTTTTTTTACTTTAGTCTTTTCTTGCTCATGATAAAGAAGAGAATATTGTGACCCAAAGCAAGAGAGTAAAGAGCCCTAGAATAAAACTGTGAATGCATAGTATTGTTCATCTGATGTATGTAAGAACTATTTTTGATTCTCCTACCAGATGGAAATAGAAAAGACATATCTTCCAGCTCAATTTGGACATACCAGAGGCTGTGTTAAAAATCTACTTGTAATGACATCACATCTGGTATATTAACTGCAGTTTAGGCTTTTATTTGGTTTAAGGTGGCATTAGTTAATTGTCATATGCTATGATCTAGACTGCTTTTTACAGAGGACACATTGATTAATTAAATAAGAATATGATGGGACTATCACTTCTGCATTGCTTATTCCATTGAAGGTGATGCTAATGTCTACTATCCTACTTAGGATATACTATATTTTTGTTTCACTTCTTAGCTGAGATTGGGGAGTGGCAATTTCAGGGTTCTCCACTTTACCTTCATTAGTATAGTAGTTTTATTCATGGACAAAGGAATCTCTATTAGGATAGTGTCAGTGTCTGAGTATGGCCAGTCCAATTATACATTTGGGAACTCAGAAAATAGTACTGGGTACTATAGTACTGTGGACTCAGTGGACTCATTGTAGGTTGACCTTAGTCCAGGAATCCATTTATTTCCCAACTTTTACAAATGCCTACTCTAATAGGGGGGTTTTAGTGGTATTTTGACTCCTTGGGTATTAATTTTTGATTTTGGTATTTGGGAAATATTTTCTCCTCTTCAATTTTCTGGAAAAATTTGTGTAAAATTGGTATCATTTTTTCCTTAAATATTGGTAGAATTCACCAGGGAAGCCACTGGTGAATGAAGGGATTTAAAAAATAAAGTTATTTGCTTGCTAAAACTCATACAGGAATTCAGCAAAATGGTAGGATATAAAATCAAAGCAGAAATCAGTGCATTTCCATACACTAACAATGAGACAGAAAAAAGAGAAAGTAAGGAGTTGATTCCATTTACAATTTCACCAAAAACCATAAGATATCCAGGAATAAAGCTAACCAAAGAGGTAAAGGATCTGTACGCTGAAAACTATAAAACACTTATGAAGGAAAGTGAGGAAGACACAAAGACATGGAAAAACATACCATGCTTATGGATTGAAAGAACAACTATTGTTAAAATGTCTATGAAACCCAGAGCAATGCAATCCCTATCAAAATACCATCAGCATTTTTCACAGAGCTGGAACAAACAAACCTAAAATTTGTATGGAGCCAGAAATGACCCTGAATAGCCAAAGGAATATTGAAAAAGAAAACCAAAGCTGGTGGTGTCCCAGTTCTGGACTATATTACAAAGCTGTAATCATCAAGACAGTGCGGTATTGGCACAAACACAGACACATAGATCAGTGGAATAGAATAGAGAACCCAGAAATGGACACTCAACTCTATGGTCATCTAATCTTCAACAAAGCAGGAAAGAATGTCCAATGTAAAAAAGACAGACTCTTCAACAAATAGTGTTGGAAAAATTGGACAGCCACATTCAGAAGAATGAAACTGGACCATTTTCTTACATCATACACAAAAATAAACTCAGAACAGATAAAAGACCTAAATATGAGATAAGAATCCATACAAATCCTAGAGGAGAACAAAGGCAGCAACCTCTTTGATCTCAGCCACAGCAACATCTTATTAGACATGTCTTCAAAGGCAAGAGAAACAAAAGCAAAAATGAATGATTAGGACTCCACCAAGATAAAAAGCTTTTGCACAGCAAAGGAAACAGTCAACACAACCAAAAGAGAACCAATAGAATGGGAGATACTTGCAAATGTCTTATCAGATAAAGGGCTGGTATCCAAAATCTCTAAAGAACTTATCAAACTCAATACCCCAAAAAACAAAGAATCTAATCAAAAAATGGGCAGAAGACATGAACAGATATTTCTCCAAAGAAGACATATAAATGGCCAACAGACACATGAAAAAATGCTCAACATCACTAACCATCAGGGAAATACAAATCAAAATCACAATGATATACCACCTCAACCAGTCAGAATGGCTAAAATTAACAAGACATGAAAAAAACCATCTTACGCTGCTGGTGGGAATGTAACTTACTGCATTATGGAAAACAGTATGGAGGTTTCTCAAAAGGTTAAAAATTGACTACCCTATGACCTGGCAGTTTCATTACTAATTATTTAGCCAAAAGATAAATGTAGCGATCCAAAGGGGCACCTGCACCCCAGTGTTTATAGCAGCAATGTCTGCAATAGCCAAATTATGGAAAGAGCCTTGATTTCCATTAACATATGAATGGATAAAGAAGATGTGGTGTGCATGTGCACACACACACACACACACACACACACACACACACCGACACGAATATTACCCAACCATCAAAAAGTGAAGTCTTGTCATTTGCAATGATGGGAATGGAACTGGAGGCTACTATGCTGAATGAAATAAGTCAATCAGAGAAAGACCATTATATGATTTCACTCATATTTAAGAATTTAAATTCATATTTAAGAATTTAAATTCATATTTAAGAATTTAAGAAACAAAACAGAGGATCGATCATAGGGGAAGGGAGGGAAAAATAAAATACGAAAAAATTAGAAAGGGAGACAAACCGTAAGAGACTCTTAACTATAGGAAACAACCTGAGGTTGCTGGAGGGGAGGGTGGTGGAGGGATGGTGTAACTGGGTGATGGGCATTAAGGAAGGCATGTGATGTAATGAGCACTGTGAAGGGGAGGGTGGTGGGGGGATGGCGTAACTGGGTAATGGACATTAAGGAAGGTGCGTGATGTAATGAGCACTGTGTGTTTTATGCAACTGATGAATCACTAAACTCTACCTCTGAAACTAATAATACACTATATGTTAATTAATTGAATTTAACTAAAATAAAAAACAAATTTAATTTCTTTAATTCATATGGGTTTACTCAAATAAATTGAAAGAGCTAGATGGCTCTTTGATGGAAAGTCTGGAGGAATCACTACTTCATCTTGGTTACAGTGTTGCAGGGTGTTCCTCAAGGGTAACAGGCTCTTTTTCAGTAGAGGGGTTCAGGGTCAGAGAGCTGACTTAGATCTGGAGGTTCAGCAAGGGATTGTGATTTTCATGGAGGCCAGATCTCAGCCTTTCGTTCATTTTTTTTTTATTATTATATATGCAATACTCCTGTTGGCTATCCAACTCCTTGCCTCTAGGAATATGTAAGAAGGACATATGAATAAATATCTACAAATCCCTTTGAGTCAGGATCTTCTGGCTGCCATACCAATTTGTTCACCATTCTGAGTAATTATGTCCACCTCATCTAAGAGGGTTAAGTGCTACATTTTGGCTTTTCCTAGTTTGGATCCCTATTGCTGCTAATGAGTCCAGTTCTTCGACAACATGTCTTACTATCAGTACTGGTCTGCAGAGAACCACTACACTTGAACTTTTCACTGATTCTGGTGACCCCTCAGCTGAGCAGTCCTTTTTGCCTTGCAAGGGAGTGTTTTCTGGTTGTCTCTAGGAACGTGGTCAGCTGGTGGGTTTTTTGATTATATGCTAGTTCTCTTGGAGCCTGCCTACTTCTCTGAGCCTGCTGATTTCTTCTTCCACAGCCTATCGCAGCAATTCTGGCATACATGTAATGTGGGTTTACAAGCTGTCCATTTTTCAAGCTTCAAAGAGTTGTTCCATCAGCATATTTAAACCAACATGAGAATCTCTTTCCATATTATTAAACTGAGGAACAGGGCGAGGATGCACTCTTAAAAAAATTCTCCCTTATCCAACTTTACATTCTTTATCCCCATGAAGTCTACTCTGGTACCAGCTGTCTTGGGTAAAGTTTCTAGAAGCATGAAATTTGTGTACAAGTTATTTATAGAGAGAGTGTTCTCTAGAGAAACCTATAAAGGAGTGAGGGAAACATAATAGAGCAGAGGAAGCCAAGCAAAAGTGTGTTTCAGGAGAGGTGTATAACCTTAGCCTAATCCTACAGGAGCTCTGGAATGTGAATGTTGTCATAGATGTTGTCCTTCCCAAACACAAGAGGGCTATTACATCCTTACATTGGCCAGCCACCCTGATCCTTAGGGTGGGGTGTAGTGCCCCAGTCCTCTTAAGGCAGTGACTCTCATTAGCTGAGGACAGTTAGCTGAGGAGTGTGCTAATGGATGGGGAATGGGTACAATAACCCAGTAGAGTGCCTCCAGGTGGCACACCAAAACTAGAGTCAATTATGGATATTCCCTGTATGCCTGGAGAGAATATGTATACTTGGTTTCAGTGCTACTTACAATACAGCCATTTGGGATTTGAGAATAGGACTTTAAAAGGAGTTTCATTTGGGGATGCCTGGATAGCTCAGTTGTTAAGTGTCTGCCTTCTGCTCAGGTCATGATCCCAGGATCCTGGGATTGAGCCCCTCATTGAGACCCACACTGAGCCCCACATTAGAATCCCTGCTTGGCAGGATGCCTGTTTCTCCCTCTCCCACTCCCCTTGCTTGTGTTCCCTCTTTCCCTACCTCTGTCTGTCAAATAGATGAATAAAATCTTTAAAAAGAAAAAAAAAGGAATTTCATTTAGTACTTTCTATTTTGGTTTATAAGGCATTTTATTGGATGTATAAGGACCAAAATGGATTTTACCTGCTTTTAAATAGCTGAGCTACATGAGAGGAGACCCATTATGCAGATTTGTGAGGTTAGTGATAATTTTGTGCATCATGAAAATGAATTGATTCAAAGATGTCTTTTGTCCTAGATTTTTTTTTTCCCTTTTTATTTATTTTTTTTTTTCAGCGTAACAGTATTCATTCTTTTTGCACAACACCCAGTGCTCCATGCAAAACGTGCCCTCCCCATCACCCACCACCTGTTCCCCCAACCTCCCACCCCTGACCCTTCAAAACCCTCAGGTTGTTTTTCAGAGTCCATAGTCTCTTATGGTTCGCCTCCCCTCCCCAATGTCCATAGCCCGCTCCCCCTCTCCCAATCCCACCTACCCCCAGCAACCCCCAGTTTGTTTTGTGAGATTAAGAGTCATTTATGGTTTGTCTCCCTCCCAATCCCATCTTGTACTCTATGGCCAACTCATCTTCGACAAAGCAGGAAAGAATGTCCAATGGAAAAAAGACAGCCTCTTCAATAAATGGTGCTGGGAAAATTGGACAGCCACATGCAGAAAAATGAAATTGGACCACTTCCTTACACCACACACGAAAATAGACTCCAAATGGATGAAGGACCTCAATGTGAGAAAGGAATCCATCAAAATCCTTGAGGAGAATGCAGGCAGCAACCTCTTCGACCTCAGCCGTAGCAACATCTTCCTAGGAACAACGGCAAAGGCAAGGGAAGCAAGGGCAAAAATGAACTATTGGGATTTCATCAAGATCAAAAGCTTTTGCACAGCAAAGGAAACAGTTAACAAAACCAAAAGACAGCTGACAGAATGGGAGAAGATATTTGCAAACAACATATCAGATAAAGGGCTAGTATCCAAAATCTATAAGGAACTTAGCAAACTCAACACCCAAAGAACAAACAATCCAATCAAGAAATGGGCAGAGGACATGAACAGACATTTCTGCAAAGAAGACATCCAGATGGCCAACAGACACATGAAAAAGTGCTCCACGTCACTCGGCATCAGGGAAATACAAATCAAAACCACAATGAGATATCACCTCACACCAGTCAGAATGGCTAAAATTAACAAGTCAGGAAATGACAGATGCTGGAGAGGATGTGGAGAAAGGGGAACCCTCCTCCACTGTTGGTGGGAATGCAAGCTGGTCCAACCACTCTGGAAAACAGCATGGAGGTTCCTCAAAATGTTGAAAATAGAACTACCCTATGACCCAGCAATTGCACTACTGGGTATTTACCCTAAAGATACAAACATAGTGATCCGAAGGGGCACGTGTACCCGAATGTTTATAGCAGCAATGTCTACAATAGCCAGACTATGGAAAGAACCTAGATGTCCATCAACAGATGAATGGATCAAGAATATGTGGTATATATACACAATGGAATACTATGCAGCCATCAAAAGAAATGAAATCTTGCCATTTGCGACGACGTGGATGGAACTAGAGCGTATCATGCTTAGTGAAATAAGTCAATCGGAGAAAGACAACTATCATATGATCTCCCTGATATGAGGACATGGAGAAGCAACATGGGGGGGTAGGGGGATAGGAGAAGAATAAATGTCCTAGATTTTTAAAATAAGATGTTGAATTGCACAAACATTGAGCATTATACGTATTTTATTACTGCACAGAGTCTGGGAGTATACCATCTAAGCTCTAAAAAAGCCCAAGGATTATTTTATTATCATGATTATAGATTAATCCATGCTTTTTAAAAAATATATATTTATTTATTTATTAGAGAGAGAGAGAGTATGAGAGGGGAGAAGGTCAGAGTGAGAAGCAGACTCCCTGTGGAGCTGGGAACCTAATGCAGGGCTTGATCCCAGGACTCCGGGTTCATGAACTGAGACAAAAGCAGTTACTTAACCAACTGAGCCACCCAGGCACCTCTATCCATGCTTTTTCTATATAACTCTAATCCACTAATTTTCCTTGCTCTGCACTATTCTATTATATGAGGATGTCAGGTTATTTATTGCTTTGTAAATGGACATTTGGGTCATTTCCAAATTTAGGTTAATACAAACAATACTTCTGTGAACATTTATATATATATATACACTGGAGTTCCTATGTTTATCTAGAGTATATTATGTGTATGAGAGGGATTGTTGAGCATAGAAGGTAACTTTGGTTTTGCCAGATAATAGAAAATTGGTTTTCAAAGCCATACCTAGTCCTCGACAATACTTGGTATTGTCTGAATTTTTAATTTTTTCTACTTTTGTATATAGTGACATAATATTTTTTAAAAAATCATTGATGTAAAATATGCTTATTAGCCATTTGGATTTTTTCTTTCATTAAGTGTCTGTTTAAATGAATCTATCTTTATTAGTCAAGTAAGGTTAAATGAGAGTAAGGGAGGAAAACTTTTCCCATCTTTCCTTCTAGGTTCTTTGGCTGGCCTATTAATTAAATTGAAATAAGACAAATTAACAGGAGAAAAAAAATTATTTTGTATTTATGGGGCTTCACACAGGCAGGAGAGGGTCAAAGACAGGCAGTTGAGGCTTGTATGCCATCAAGAGCAAAGGAGGAAGGGTGGGAGTCTGGGTTTCCAAAGAGAAGGAATAGAATTCACAGGAAGATGAGAAAAGCAAATATTTGCCATGCCATATGAATAAGTCTTTTTTGTGTAAAAATAAAAGTTATCGTTGGTAATAGACCTCTTCCAGGTATAGGCTCACCGTCTAAAGTCTTTTACATAGTTTAGGGGGAGCTAAAAAGGTCTTCCTGAGTCTGTCAGGCCTTGATTGCCTTTAACTCAAATAATCCACATGTCAAAATGGCACATTCTGGGAGCAGCCTGACCCAAACCCCATCACAAACCGTGTCTCAATTTCCTCATCTCAGAATGGGGAAATAAAATCTGATTCTGACATCTTAACATAATAGCACCAACTTGGCATGTCTACTTCTGTCCAGGGTGGAGAACTGCATTTATCTGAATCACCTCTCCTGCATGGTTCCAAGTTACTGTGAATCAAAAGAGAAGCTCACATGAAATTCAGAAGGCCGAAGTGAAGCAGAGATATTTTGGAAGATTGGGAGAGACAAAGACAGTGATGGATGACACAAAGGTATGTGGTGAGTACCAGGATGATGTTCTCCTTCTGCTTTGTGTTCAGTTCATTTTCCTGGCTCCTGGCCCTGCCGATCAACAACGTTCCTAAGTCTCCTACAAGGCACTGGGTTCCAGGCCCACAAATATGATTTCCACAGAGACAGAAACTTCCCCAAAGTAGACATTTCCACAGAAGATATAAATCATAGAATCTGCATAGTTGTTGAGTATCCCTAAAGTTACCTCCTGTCTCGTGAGTTGGCACTTCTTGCTGACATGATTAGCAACTCAACTCTTTACTCAACTCTTATTTCCCACTTCCACACCTTCATTTACCCAGTTTCTATCACTTCTTTGTAGACTTTTATTCCTATATAAAACTTATTACTCTATAGCTTGTAGCTCTGATATCCTGATTTAATTCTGATGGGATAGTTTTTTGTTTGTTTGTTTGTTTAAAGATTTTATTTATTTATTTGACAGAGAGAGACACAGTGAGAGAGGGAACACAAGCAGGGGGAGTGACAGAAGGAGAAGCAGACTTCCCGCTGAGCAAGGAGCCTGATGCTGAGCTTGATCCCAGGACCCTGGGATCATGACCTGAGCTGAAGGCAGCCACTTAGCAGCTGAGACACCCAGGACCCCCTAAGAGGATAGTTTTGATAGTGAGATAAAATAAACATGCAAAAGTTCCTTCAAAGGTTTAAATTTCCATTTGAAGGTAATTATTGGGTTGAGCTAAATAATGTATTGCTGAGCTTCTTACATAGAGAAATAGATTAGGTGACATTTAAAATGGTAAGGAAGACAAGCCAGCATAGACTATTATGGGCAGCGTGTTTCATGAAAATATTTTATTCTGTCATTTGTCTCACCTGGGTATTTTTCTGTTATCACATTGCTGACAAAATACTCCATCTAACCTTCCTTTCCAGCTCAATTGCTTGGTAAGAAAGAGGTTGTAAAATAGACCTTAGAGACTTACAGAAGTTCTGACACATCAGGTGTCCTCAATTAATATTTAAAGTATAGAATATTATCAAACATCCAGAGATGCATATCAAGAACACCTGAAAAGATAAAGGTATAAGGTTAAAATGAATTTTAAAAATATGTAAAACTACTCTATTGCAAATTGCCCATTTTTGGCTGCCCGTGTGACACATTAAGGTTGATCTTGTGGTGGGTCACTGTCAAAGTCTGTCAAAGACTCAGACATCTTTGTTATTATTTGTGACAGTTTTCTTGAGTCTGCTGAATAAACTTGGACTTTATGAAGATAATAGTTTTCTGGCTAATAGAGCAATAATTGATTAGTGGATTTCAGTAGCTGCTTTCATTACTTAATGGCCAGAGTAACAATAATAGGGCTATTCAACCATTCAAGATTCAAAACTGACACTTCTGTGATCAAGAGGTACCTTAGGGAAGTGTAGAAAAGATTCTGTGTCTGGGGTGTCTAGGTGGCTCAGTCAGTTAAACGTCTGCCTTCAGCTCAGGTCATGATCCCAGGGTCCAGGGATCGAGCTCTGCTTCGGGCCCCCTGATCAGTGGGGAGTCTGATTCTCCCTCTCCTTCTGCCTGTTGCTCTCCCTGCTTGTACTCTCTCTCTGTGTTAAAATAAATAAATAAATAAATCTTTAAAAAAAGAAAAGAAAAGATTTTGTGAGCAGAATTATTGTTATCAAAAGACAGTTGGGGTAAGAGTAGTGGAGGAAGGGGGCGCCTGGTGGCTCAGTGGGTTAAAGCCTCTGCCTTCGGCTCACGTCATGATCCCAGGGTCCTGGGATCAAGCGTTGGGCTCTCTGCTCAGGGGGAGCCTGCTTCCTTCTCTCTCTCTGCCTGCCTCTCTGCCTACTTGTAATCTCTGTCTGTCAAATAAATAAATAAATAAATCTTAAATGATGAATAAATAAATCTTAAAAAAAAAAAAGAGTAGTGGAAGAAGGGTGCTAAGTGGTATAGCATCACTCCCCCCCCCCCCAAGATTTACTTATTTATTTGAGAGAGAAAGAACAAGAGAGCACACACAAGCTGGAGGGGTAGGGAGAGAGAGAACCTCAGGCAGACTCTGTGCTGAGTGTGGAGTCCAATGTGGGGCTCGATCTCATGACTCTAAGATCACAACCCAAGTCAAAACCAAGACTTGACACTTAAGCAACTTTGCCACCTTGGTGCCCCATAACATCAGTCTTCTAAATAGGTTCTGTTATTAAAAATCTTTCAGTACAACTTGTATCTGCTTATATCGTCAATTTCTTTTTGCCCCTAATGATGTGTGTCTCAGTTAATTTAATGCTGTATGTGCGTGACCTTGATCTTTTCCCTATGGGTGTTTCCAGTATGATTTCTGTCACCAAAAAGCTTATGGCAGTGCAGGAATATAAAGAGCTACACAACTGTAACAGCCTATAAAAAGAGACACAGATGATGAGAATGCAGATGAACAAGGTAGAAAAAGATTTAGAGAGAGAATGGCATGATTTGGAGGCAAATTGAATGTTGAGGACAAAGGAGTCCAAAGTGGCTTTGAACTTTCTTGTTTGCTTTATTTAGAAGAAAATGTTTACCACTAATGGAATTATACTGCTCAGGAAATGAGAAATGTTTTTTGAAGTGCAGATGGCAAGTCTGACTTTGGGCATAGTAGGATTTTAATTAATATTTGCTCAAGGAGTAATTTCCAAAATTTTCCAAAATATCTAAATAGTTGCAAAAGTACCAAATTCAGGAGAAAGGACAAGGTAAAAGATAACTATCTAGGTGATTGGTTTTTATATAGAATACACACTAATTATTAGTACCAGGAGTGGGATTAATAGAAAATATCTCATGATGGATCAGATAGTAATTTTTAATTTATGCAAAAATATAAGTGTGACTCTTCATTTTTTATCTCAATAATTTGATCCCCCTTTGCTATAGAGAACAAAAAAATAAGCACTGTGGTGATGAGAGTTAATGGTGAGAAGATCTATAAAGCCAAATAAAATGTAAATATGTGGAAACTAATGACCATTGGTTGTAATGATCAGAAAACATTGCCAGTAGCAAGTAGAAAAAATTACCTGAGGTGTGGAAAGTCAGTAGAAAAAGACAACAGAGGAAACACTTATGTGACTCAATGTAAATGCGTGGGTTTAGAAAGCATTACTGTAGTTAATGCATCAGTATTCAGAATTATTTTCAGAAGTGTTTTAAGCAATATTGCTATTCTTTGTTCATTTTCTCTACTCTTGTGTTGTGGGTAGCGAACTGTGTCCCCTAAAAAAACACGTTGAAGTCCTAACTCCTGCTGCTTGTGAATGTGATCTTGGAATTAGGGTCTTTGTAGATAAAATCGAGTGAGGTGATCAGGATGGACCCTGACTCAATGTGACTGGCTTCCTTAAAAGAGGAAGAAAATGCCAGGTGAAAACAGAGATGCACAAGGAATAAGACCATATGATATGAGAGGCTGAGATTGGAAAGAGGGAGCTGCAAGCTAAGGGACATCAAGATTTGATGAGCACCAGCAGAAGCTATAAAGAGGCAAGGATTCCACCTAGAGTCTCAGAGAAAGTCTCACTCTGCTGACACCTTAATTTTGAACTTCCAGCCAACAGAACTGTGAGGGAATAAATTTCTGTTGTTTTAAGCTCTCCAGTTTGTGGTACTTCGTTAGGGGGACATTAGGAAACAAATACCTCTTGTTTCTCTCTACTAGAGCATCTCTTCACTTAATCAACAAATACTCATTGAACATCTAGTCTACACAGGTCATTCTCTTCCTGCATATCTCAGCTTTCTCAACTGCCCTCTTAAGGCAACATTTGGTGTTTGGAAGGTTAATAATTAAGAAGAGACAGCAGAGTGCAGGCTTACTTTGCTTGATCTTTTTTCCTCAGTTCTATCGAAGATGTTCCCACTAGTGTCATCTTTGACAAAGAATGATACATATAGATGAATATTTTCCAGCATTTATGGGTTCTTGGCTCCAAAGGTGTGCTAAAAGTGTCAAGTTGCTACAAAACCCTTAGATAAATAATATGCCTGATGTTAGGCCTGGAAGGCTTGTTTACACAAAAAGTGGTAAGTCCAACACTGCAGGTTATCACTAACTTGAGATTAGAGTTAGATGGTATAAAAGACTTCTCAGAGAAATGGTAAAATCTGAGAAGACGGCAAATTCTTTTTTTTTTTTAAATTCTTATAGGTGCATTGTACCTGTGCTAGAAAGAGTAATGTACCACAGCTAGACAATGAGTATGCCAGATGGATGAATAACAGAGACTATAAAAATGCTGTGCAGTTGTTGATTGAGTAGAAAGATCTATGCCACTTATGGTTTGTTAGTTTTTTGCATTAGTGTGTCAAAACCACTAGCTGCAAATTTCTCTAGTAACTTAATTCTTATCCTGAATTTGTTGACCATGAGCATTCCCTATGTCTTAGGGCTGAAAAAATAATTGATTATAATGTGGAAAATACTATGTTGAAGTTATTCCCCCTAAAATTCAAAAGTGATAGAAATCAGTCTCCATAAGGACTTTATAAGAACCAGTAGGAAATTTAGGAATGAATTAAATGTTGTGTGTTTTGGTTAGGCTTTTCTGTGAGTGCCATAAACTACTCTTACTTTTAATTTATAACAACAATAGGCCAGTGATTTTGGCCTATTGATTAGAAGGATTGAGAGCAAAGGGAATACAGAGATCATTTCCCAGGCATCAGCAATCCAAATGGTGTAAGACCTGTGTTTGTAAATTGCTTTGTCAAAAGAGTTCTTGTTATCTACTCAACTCTTCCAATGTTGGACAGTTCAATAATATGCTAGGTCTATTCCCTCCAATAGCATTTTGATGAGCCAAGTCTACCTAGTACAGTTTACTAAACACATTTCTTCTCAGACCTAAAATTACAAAGATGTGCACCAGGACTTCATTACACTGAAGGAAAGAGGGACTATGGAAGCATTTTTCATATTTCTGATTTCTGAGTCTATTGTATTTTCTTGGAGTAAAGTGTTGCTGCAATATTTTGGCATAACAAACCAGATGGCATTAAATATGTCTTCTAAGAGAAAGTAGAAGATGTCAGTCTTGAATGTGGATGAAAAATTCTGAATTCTTTTTTTTAATTTTTTAATTAATTAATTTATTTTTTCAGCGTAACAGTATTCATTGTTTTTGCACAACACCCAGTGCTCCATGCAATACGTGCTCTCCTTATTACCCACCACCTGGTTCCCCCAACCCCCCCCCCCCGCCCCTTCAGAACCCTCAGGTTGTTTTTCAGAGTCCATAGTCTCTTATGGTTCACCTCCCCCTCCAATTTCCCTCAACTGCCTTCTCCTCTCCATCTCCCAATGTCCTCCATGTCATTTGTTATGCTTCACAAATAAGTGAAACCATATGATACTTGACTCTCTCTGCTTGACTTATTTCACTCAGCATAATCACTTCCAGTCCCGTCCATGTTGCTACAAAAGTTGGGTATTCATCCTTTCTTTTTTTTTTTTTTTTTAATAAACATATAATGTATTTTTATCCCCAGGGGTACATGTCTGTGAATCACCAGGTTTACACACTTCACAGCACTCACGAAAGCACATACCCTCCCCAATGTCCATAACACTCTCCCCCTCTCCCAACCCCACCTCCCCCCAGCAACCCCCAGTTTGTTTTGTGAGATTAAGAGTCATTTATGGTTTGTCTCCCTCCCAATCCCCTCTTGTTTCATTTATTCTTCTCCTATCCCCCTAACCCCCCATGTTGCATCTCCACCTCCTCATATCAAGGAGATCATATGATAGTTGTCTTTCTCCGACTGACTTATTTCACTAAGCATGATACCCTCTAGTTCCATCCACGTCGTCGCAAATGGTAAAAAAAGTCAAGTCATGGTCAATTTAGTCTACTTAAAAAAAAAAACAAAACTAATTTCTGAACAGAAAGCCTTAAAAATAGTTCTAGTTAGAACATAATTAAAACCTAAAATCTAGAAATGACAAATTATAAATTGCAGCAAACAAATCAGGTCTATACTGTGTTAGGTACTTACAGATAAATATGTTTCAAAGATGTGGCTTGACTATGTTCCATTTGGGGACCCTAAGTCAGCCTAAGACTCATTAGGGCATGGACTTTGGCAAGAGTGATGTAGTAATGTGACAACTAATATAAAGGGTTTTTTTTCTACATAGAAAGTAAGATATTAAGTAACAGACACATGAGGGAAACTTTTGGATTGCTAAAACTAGGGTGGGATATTCAGGCAATTCTATTTCTGGCATATCTTGTTCCTGGGATTGACCATGACCTTGGAAGGAAGCATCTGATTTAAGTGATATGGTAGAAAAGCCCTAATGAGGGAGGAGGCTGGAAAAGATGTTGGGGGTGGGGAGTAGGTGTCAGCCAAGGTCATATGTTAGCAAATACTCAGCAATAAATTTTCCAGGGTCAGTTAAGTTTCAGGTGATCCAAAGGTCATGGCTAACTACCTGGTCTCTAGTGTGCTAAGGACCACCAGAAGTCATGAACGTAACTGGATCTTGAAATGACATGTCTAATACCTTGACTGGAGATTTGACAACTTCTAAGTATAGAGGACATTTGGTAGTATGAGGCAATACAGATAAGTATAATGGAGGCATTGTGTCCAATGCAGACCTCATTTATCAGTTATGAAAATTTTTCTTAGTGGGCCTGGCATGCCTTCATAAGCTTCTGCTACCGAATTACTAGAGTTGGCACATATGATGAACTGATTTTCCCTGTCTTAAGTTGTTTATAGACTATACATGCATGGGGGGAAGGGATGGAGAACTTCACAAAGAAGATCATTCTTTGGTGCAGGGCAATTCAATTCTTACTGTGCCAAACTGGTGTAAGACTGATATCATTTATGGATGATGCTTCATTAACAATGAGTTGAGCTTTGTATCAGTCAGAATCTTGTCAAGAAAGAGATGATGGATCCAAAGTGCTGATTGAAGAGAGAGTAAGAGGACAAAAATGTGACCAGATTAAAAAAAACAACAACAACTAAGTAACAAAGAATGGTAACGTAGCTACCAATTAGCAACAGGTACCATCTTGAGTCCTAATGGGGCAAGAAGAGGAATGGAGTTACTGGACTATGGTGAGAGCTATTGTCCTGGGAAAGAGACCACCTGAAATAGGCTGTAAGCAAAGGAACCAATCTACTTCTAATATCATAGCTTGTCAATAGGGTATGAAGGATATAAATAATTACATTTTCTTTCCTCCTGCTTTCTGATCTCTGGTGTCTTGGGTGAAGTCAGAAGGCCAGAGAGCCTAGAATGCACTCTACAGAATTAGCATCCTGGGGCAGAACGCACAGGAAGGATGGACAGAAATTGGAGCTGGATGGGACATAGAGAGAATAAGTAGCACAAACTCCATTTCAAGTGTCTTAGACTATCAACCTACTCATAGCTTGAATTTTAGCAAATTCAAATTAGGATTGAATAAAAAGTAGATTAAAACTCAGCACTTAAGTGCAGTATTTGGGGTTCTTTGCAGTCGACTCCCTGCACTTCTTTCTAATTCTATTTGCTGCTATTATCCATGTAAATCTCTCTCTGATCAAGTGAGTCCAGCCCCAACCATCCCAGGGCTTGTTCTGTTCATTCCTGCCTCCATGTCCTTGTTGCCTTTCTTACTGTCTGAAACGTACTCCGTCATTTGCTCTAGCTAAATTCAAGTTATCTTTTGAGGCCACTTAGTTGAGCTTTTAAATCCTTGAGAGAGATTTCTTTTCCCATCCACAGTGGTCTCTTCTTCCTTTGAAATTCTATGGCATTTAATGTTTGTATCCTTCATTTGGAGTATATATCTTACTGTTTCTTGGTGGTTCTCTTTAAAATCTATTCCATTTCTCCATTTGGATTATCACTGGCAAATAAATTTCATTTTCCCTGCTAGTTTCAATCAGTGAGAAGGATTCTGAGGTCAATTTGGAGATCAGAAGGTTTTGTATTCAAATTGTCTAGCAATGTGGAGACTGGCCCATGAGAAGAGAATATGACATATATGCCACAAATTTGCCATTCTCGAATTAGACTATACGCACTTAGATGGGTGAGAATGTGATTTATTTATCTTTGCTCCTTTGTAGCTACCACAGTGCCCCGAATAAAGCCGATGCATAATAAATGTGTGTTGATTGCTTTTTGGGTTATCTAACAACTTATGCAAATGAGGGAGCTAGTGTCAGTGAAAAATGTTGACCACTTAGCAGGAATTTTTATTCCTTTGGCTTTTTTCTTTGAGAACATTCTTTGATAGTACAGGGCAAAATCAGAGTTGAAGAATGTGCAGCTAAAGGTTGAATCTGCTTTCAAAATATCATCTTTGTAGTAGTAAAATAGAGCATTGATACTGAGGTCAAAAGAGCAACGTAAAATAAAATGATGGCTGAGGAGTACTAAGGGAGATGGCTGTGAGTGGCTCATTATCATAGGCTGCTTCTAAAAGCTGGCTCATTGATTTAATGATCATGCCATATAGTGAGCTGCTGAATGTTCACTGCAGTTAAAAAGAGATTTGTCCTCATCAAAGAAGTGGGGAAATGCAATTCCAGCATACAGTTTGTAAGCCAAATTTTGAGTTGTAAAATTCAAAGTGATTTATTATTTATTCCTCATGCTTTTGTCCTGGTCTTTCTTTAAAATATAAGCCCCATGTATTCTTTTAGAACTCTCTTTTTGTCTGTATTCTATCTTATCTCCCTCTTGCATGAATTACTCACTAGAATTTAGCTTCTTCCAGAACTCTGGTAGCACTTTTTGGTTACTAGAATGTTATTAAGAGTGATGTTTTGTGGTCAGCAATAATTAATTACTATCAATGAGCATTTTATTAATAGGTCCTGCCTGAATCAGGAGATTTTGTTGTTGTTGTTGTTGCTGCTGCTGATGTTAGAGTGGGGAGGTGAATACCTAAGGGATTTGCATATTTAGTTCTTGACCAAGTAAATGATGTAAAATGGTGTTTTAGTGGATTCAAAGGAGAATGTAATCTCAGTCTATTTCTTGGAGAGCAGGTGTCCAGGGCCAAAGCACACTGCTAAAGGATTAAGAATGTTGTTTATGTTACACTGACATTTGCTGTGTTTTTAATGCTTTCCTGAAATGCTTCTTAAGTAAAAAATGCTGAGAAGAATTCAGAAGGCTTGAATATCAAAGTGCCTGAGGGAAAGTTCAAAAACACCACTACAGTTTCTCCTGTGAGTGTGCGTGTGTTCTGTGTGGACCTGTGCATTCCAGGTTAGCTTTTGCTATTAATGACTAACATGGGGCTGGGCTATTTGCCACAATCAAAATTGAAAACTTAGAACTCTTGACACTTCTCATCAATTTGATCTTTCCAATTTCCTTAAGCTAATGAGGGTGGTGGTTTTATTTGACACTAAAATATTTGGGAAATGCCTTAATCTAATAATGTGACAAGATAAATTGAGTTTAAGATAGGAAATGAATGTGGTCCTTTCATGGAAGCAAATGTATTTCTAAGACAACTAAACACGGTCCATCTTGTTGTGTATGAATGCCCTATAATAATGTTTAAGGGCATAAAATAAGTAAAACAAAACAAAACAAAACAAGAGCTCTTCACCCTTGAGGACTTTTGTTTCTGTGAAATATTTTCTTATGTTACTCACTTCTTGATTTGAACATGAAACTGAGTGAGAAATTTCAGTTCTCTAAATCAAGGTGTTTGCTAGCCTCACTAGGGTGAACTGAACATAAAAGCCATAAGCTATGCAATTTGCAACTTTTTGAATATCTGTGCAGTGCATCTGTTACATACTCATACGTTACTATCATTTAATTATCATTTGGTTGGCAAGACCCGATGTTTGTCCTTGGGAATGAACTTGTAGTATAACCTTTGCTACATCAATAGACCTAGATCTTGAGTGTTCTTAGCTGAGACAACAGTTCAAGATACTGTCTTTTGGGAGAAAAAGATGTAGATTTATTTCTTTAGTAGCTTTGAGGCAAGAACATCTTCTCAAAGAGTGAGCTACTAATCCTAAATAATGATTCTTAGACTATTCCTTACTTTAGTAAGAAATCTAACACTCTAAATCATATTTAGCCTTTTGAACATGTACAATTAAAATGATGTTTTATAACAGTCGGATGACTGAAAATAAAATAAATTGCTTATAGCAGCTTTTTTAGTCTAATTTTTTTTCTCCATGGAAAGCATTTTACATTTAAAATTTTAAATTGTGTTTTCATTGTTTTATAAACATTCATTCATTTGATTTTCAAGTATTTAGTCAGAGCCTACCTCACACAAGTTATTATGAGGCATTCTAGAAATATACATTATATTACTCCCTTTATAAATCTTATTAACTGATAGAAAAATAAAGATGTATATATACTTACATACATACATATTCAGACATGAGGACAAAAGTAATCAGAGATAATATACTATGGTTATAAAATGGAAGAATTAATCATGTATAGTTTTGGCAGATAATTTATTAAAATATTACCATGTGTTACTATTTGTCCTTCAGTTCCCTGAGATAACCAGATCTTTTAGTGACTCTTAGCCTTGGCAAACACCTAGTGTAAGGCTGGCTATTGGGTACTTGCCTTACTGGCTTGTTTGTCCTAAAGCATGAGCTCATTGAAGAGACGATTTAAAGTGTGTGTCAGTGAGAAAAGAATGAGTAACTTTTTTTGTAATAAAAGTAAACAGTTGGATGTTGAAGTAGAAGAGAATCTGGAAAGCTGGGCCATATGTGATATGCGTCCCTCTAGGGAATGGTAGGCTCTCAGAAGGGATATCTGTGTGTGTGATTTACTTAAGAAAACAGGAGCCCAGGTACTGAGCTTCTGACATTTGTAAAGATTACTAGATTATCTACAGGCACAGAGGCAGAACCATCTGATCCAGGGAAACCATGTGGAGTGAGCAACTGGCATGGCACAGTAAGCCTGCATGAAACAGTGATGTCAATGGAGGGGTCTCCCTGGCCCTGTACCCTTGAAATGACCTAGGCTGGGGAGCTCTGGTAATATTTCAGAAAAATGGGGTCAGGATTGGATTTAAAGGAAATGAAATAATAGGACTGATTGAATTTAAAGGAAAGAAAATGAAATGTGTTATTTCTTTTTCATGTGAGCTTGTGGACTAAATTTTATATCTGCTACATAGAGATTTACTAGGCTTTACTATCAATCCCTTTGTAGCCCAGATCTGCTCCATGGACTGATTGTAGTTCATTAGAATGGGACCAACAGATTTTCATACCATTGCTGAAAACTTGATTGTTATTCAAGGAAGGGTATAGGCTCTCAGAAGTTAATGATTTGGGGTAAACCATGGTATTCAATGAAAATGATTGAAAATCTTTGGAAAGTTATAAGCTTTTGACAAGGAAGAAGGAAAAGAGAGAAAATACAACTTCTCATGCCTTGTTGATAGGATTTGTGTCTCTTTTATTCACAAAATAATAATTTGAAAAGGAGAATCACAAAAGATGGACTTTAAATTCCTTGTGTTGACTTTGATTTTCTAAGGAGGGGAATGGTCCCTGGCAACCCCAGCTGCAGAATCCCATAGCAAAGAAACACACAGCATCTCACCCACACATGGCACCTGAGCCATAGCCTAAAGCAATGGTACAGATGGTGGGGAAGGCTGTTTTACTGAAGAAGGTAATCATGAACTTCCAGAGATAGAATTTCTAAACATGGAAATGTCACTGAGAAGAAATCTTTGAATCCCAGATCATATGTCATCAGTACTGCAGAATGACAGGTGGAACTGAGGTCCAGGCAGGCAACACTGGAGGGAGATCTGAGTCCATGCCCAGATATAGAGACCATCATGCCCTCAAAGGAAATCATTCTTCAGAGCCTGTGTTTGAATATTTGTATATTTTGAAACAGGCTTTGAATTCATGTGAAAATGTGAATGTTCTAACTATCCGTCTGGGTAAGATTAGAGACTTGGCACCTCAGTGAACTCTGTTCACACCCTCTCTCAGGTCTGAATCTCAGTCTTGGGTTGGGGGGGCCTTCTTCCAAGTAATTCCTTTCCTCAGTACCATCTCTCAGCCCTTGATGTAGTAGCCGCTCCCCATGTTTGTTCCTTTTCTCTTTTACCCCATTTAGTAATTAATCACCTTTCATTAGTCAATAATTTTATATTAATCTTATTAATAGTCCTCGTAATTTTCCAGAACTGAGTCTTCATGCAGTTGTTTTTGGCTAATCACATGGTGATATAAGACCCACAGGATAAGAGCCTTTTCTACACTTGGGGGATATTCTGTGGTCAGAATTGGGAAAGCAAGATACTCTTCAAGGAGCGATAAGAAAATTGTCCATTTCATAGACTCATAAACTTACCCCTGGAAAAACTTGGGAAAATATCATCCACAGTTATTATTCTGTGTGTTAGAACAATGGATGTGAAAATCCTACTCACAACATAAACAGGGTCCCATCCAATTGGTAAGTGAAAAATACTGCAGGGTAATCATATTTAAATTTTTCTTATTCTTCAGGCCTTTCAGTGTCTAAGGTAGGGAGCCCAAAGCAGAGGATTATGAAATGTGTGTTTTCCCAGCTTTGTGTTCCTGAATCCTGGATTTATTGAGATCACGCCAAGGACCTTTGAGGATAATGTACTTGGGCGTGGGGAGTGGTAGGAAGGTGATTTAGCTAAGACCAGTAAAAATTGGGGGAAAAATAGGGTTCAGAGAGAAAGGACCTCCAGACCAGTTGATGAAAATACCCTAAGGATATTGATGAACCTTAGAGAAAAAGTCTGTATGGTATGCATAGGAGGGCTGGTCTTCTATGGGTTTCTGGATTTCTGAGGCATAGGAGCTGAACTGCTCTGAGGAACCATGTGGTCACAGAATTAACAGAAGCCACTGGGGACTGAGGACCAGAGAAACCCTTTCCTACCTTGATGTGCCCAACTTTAATGAACAGGGATGGTTAGATAGAGAACATAGCACATGAAGTTGACTTCCTAAGATAAATCATATTTAGAAACATTTGTAGAGAGGAGAGAATAGGGTGTGCAAAAACCCAAAGCAGGAAGTCTCATGATGTAAAAGCAAAATGGTGAAATACTTAAATTATTCCACAATTTCTACATGATTTGGCCCTTGACTAATTCTTCAGATTTAATTGCTGATATTTGCCCAACTATATACCAAGTACCTTCTTACCATGGGGCCTTTGGACATGCCATTCCCTCATCCCGGAACATTGCTTTTTCCCATTTTACTTTCATCTGACTAAACCCACTGAATCTTACAGTCAGGATTATATGTAATTTTCATAAAGTTTCACATCCAGATACTTGGTAAGATGCTCTGTTGTTATACACTGTGAGTGCACACTTTATATTTGTTTGTTGCTTATCACATCCGTATTTAAAATTTCAGGTACTTTCTTTTCTTTTCTTTTCTTTTTTTTAAAAAGATTTTATTTATTTATTTGACAGACAGAGATCACAAGTAGGCAGAGAGGCAGGCAGAGAGAGAGGGAGAAGCAGGCTCCCCGCTGAGCAGAGAGCCTGATGCGGGGCTCGATCCCATGACCCTGGGATCATGACCTGAGCTGAAGGCAGAGGCTTTAACTCACTGAGCCACCCAGGTGCCCCGGTACTTTATTTTCTTAATAACTGATGCTTTTGCTAGATTCTAAGTCCCACTGGCTCATGCACTATGTCCTGGTCATCACTGAATCTTTAGTATGTAGTATAGGGCCCAGCTCAGGGTAGATGTTTGATAACTGTGTTTATGAATGAATGAATTAATGAATGAGTGAGTGAGTTAGGCTGAAACATGAGGTATGCCATAGGAAGTTCTGGAGATAAGATTCAAGGGAGGCTGCAATAAAATTTTGGAGTGTTCTGAACACAGGCAAGGGGGAGTTGGCCTTTTTCCAGGCTCTGAGGACTTCTGAAAGTTTTCAGAGCACAGAGTATCCTATTCAATTCAAACAGTTGTTCTTGGTAAACAACTTCAAATTTTGCACAAAGTACCCAGGGGATGTTGATAGCCTTCTCCTTATAAGGAGGAAGGCGTTGGCTTTTATGGAGTCACATTTCTTTACCTCAAGCAACAACCAAAAAAAAAAAAAAAAAAGAAAGAAAGGAAAGGAAAGGGAAAAAATGCCTATAGAGAGTTCCTGGGAAGGAACTATTTTTTCTGAAGTCAGCTCAATCTAAAACTGACATACTTCGGTAAATAGAAATGACTTAGCAGATCATTTCCTATGGCAGTGCCCTGGCTTTTAGTACAGCATATGGAATAGAAAGTCACTCTGGTCTTTTCCAGCAGGTAGTGATGTAGCATCCCCAATGCCTCCACAGTCTAGTCTCAGTTCTTTTGACCTTATGTGCTGGTGGCTTTCAGTATGCTAATATCTTCACTAACAAGATCCTGACATGCTCACCACGCATGAACTACCAGGACCTAATTATTGCAAGTATCCCATCCAGTGACTTTTGTGGTAGCACTTAGTTGGTTCTATGGCCTCAGATTAAAGCAGGAGAAAGCCCTACTTTTTCTATTTCTGACAGAAGTCCAACTCTGAGTCTCATATCTTTTCACTCCTATGGTGTGAAGGACCTCAAAGAAGTCGACAGAGAAACATGGAGAACAAGGGAAAGTGAATTAGGTTCATTGTCATAGCCATGCATGCCCTGGTCTCACTCACATCTTTTGGAAACTGTCTCCAGACCTTTAAAGGTTGCGCAGAATAAAAAGAGTGGTAGTAATAAAACTATGAAAAGATAATAATACTAGCTGTTACTGAGTACTTATTCTGCAGGGGCAGATACTTTAAATATGTTTTATAGAGTTCTCATTGATCTTCAATAATGTTATGAGGTGGGCGCTGTTATTAGCATATAATTACATGAGGCTGGCAGGGACTGGTTCCACCTCACATATGATGAAGCTGTAGCTCAGAGAAGTTATTTAGGCCTCTCTTGCAGCAGACTTGGGGCTCTTTAGCTCATAGCTTTGTGGGTGAGAGAGGGAGAGGAAAGTGTGGCATCTATGGCCCTTGCACCCTTGGTATCTTTAAGGAAGTTCAGGAATATGATTAAGATAAAAACTTCTGAAGTCACCGAATATAACTTAAACTCTGGCAAGGAAAACTTAGCAAGAGTTACAAACCTAATGTCCAGGATTACTGAACCTGAGACATTATGTGGGCCAAAGAGAATCATAGTGTTCAAGGGTGTGGAGAAGAGGACACATGGGATCTGCTTCCCACAGACATGCTTCAGGATCAGAGACAAGAAGAGAAATACAGGAGAAAAGAGATGTGTCTGGCTGGGGTGGAAGGGACGGACATGGGGGTGGCAATGTTACTAAATAGGGAGTTGGGCCTTAAATGTGAGGGTAAGGAATTTGGGATGTAGAGAGGAGATAACCTGAGTGACTAAGATAATTTTCTTAAAGATTTTATTTATTTACTTGTCAGAGAGAGAGGGAGAGAGTGCACGAGCGAGGGGAGGGGCTGAGGAAGAAGCAGGCTCTGAGCTGAGAAAGAGCCGGACACAGAACACAATACCATGACCTGAGCTGAAGGCAAATGCGTAATGGACTGAACCACTCATGCAACCCATGACTAAGATAATTTAAGCAAGGAAGTAAATGATGTGAGATTCTTTTGGAAGAATTAGTCTTTTGGAAGAATAATTGGCAGTGCAGGCTGATGTGGGCTGGGGGACTTCAGGAAACAAATGAGGTAGCTATTGTAGCCATCCATGACCCCAGAGGAGAAAGACTGGAATAAGATGCTGACAGAGGAAATGAAAAGGAAGGGAGGGGTAGATGAGATGTTATGAATCATTTCCTTAGCTTGAGAATTCTGCCAATATTATATAATTACTACCTTAAATTAATGCTAGGGAGCTAGGTAACTTATGACTAGAAATAGCACCTTTGATTTTGCTAAGTAAATTTTTCAAATTGTTACTTTCTTTAACAAAAAATCAGTATTTAATTTTTAGAAGCTGCAGTGTGCTAAAAAGTTTCTAGGCACTCTACAAATCATACAATTCAACATGATTGCTACTTGCATGGATTGCAAATGAGCCAAGCTTTTTGTTCTGTTTTGTATTCTCTACTCTCAATCAATAAACCTTTGAGAGAGATAAATTTATCTGGAGGACTCATGTCTTCCATTATATAGAGACTTATTATGATGAAAAAAAAAGAATCAAGGTCTAAATGATCCTTTAAAAATAAAATTGCATTTTCTGCTTAAATGATTTATTGAGAAATACGCTGGTGTTACTTGAAGCTGGTACAAATAACTGTATCACCATTTGCATTGTTTCTTGTGCAAAAAACTATGGTTCAAATTCTGGTTTAAATAGGAGCCTGGAGAAACATGTTTAATTTATTAAATGTAAACAAAGGCCAAATTATAGGGAAGCTGAAAGGAAAATAATAAGCTCAACTAGAACACATGCAGACCTAGAGAGGATGAAGCTGTCTGTTTTCAGCAAATCTGGTCAGGGGTGTCTTAGAAAGGGGCAGTGGCTGAATCACCTCAGAATTCAGTTTTTCTGCTTATTCTTTAAGTCGTGCAATCACCCCTTCCCATTGCACACAACACCCTGAAGTCCCTCTGAACTTTCATAAACCTTATTTTTTTTAATAAGTGTTCATTTACTCAGTGAGAATTGTTGAGGCCTCTGCTATTTGTAGAGCTCTGTTACATGTAGGCAATGAATGAATACATGAGGAATAGAAGAAATCATTCCTCTGTACAGAAAGCTCCAAGAAAGCAGGTGTTAAAAAAAATCATTAAAAGAGTGAATTAAAGGGGCACCTGGGTGGCTTAGTTGGTTAAGCATCTGTCTTCTGCTCAGGTCATGATCCCAGGGTCCTGGGATAGAGCCCCACTTCGGACTCCCTGCTCAGTGGGGAGCCTGCTTCTTTCTCTCCCTCTACCTGCTGCTCCCCTTGCTTGTGCTTACTGTCTTTCCTCTCCATGTCAAATAAATAAATAACATCTTTTTTAAAAAAGTGAATTAAAGATAACATGGACCATGGCACAATAGTAAGTAAGTAAGGATAAAATGAGCCACAGGGATATACAGTGCTTGATGAGGATTCTGGGACGCCAGATCCTCCCTATTCTGAATTGTGACCTGAGATCAGCTGCTTACACTAGCTGGGCCTTAAAATTATCATCTAAAAATATCATCTAAAGTACATAATCTTGAAACACCTAACACCATATTTATGTAAAATTATCAATTTGGGTTAATATTGAACATAGAAATTATTTTATTAACATAAATTTTTTCTGAAGTTGGTAAAAATTCATGAGTTAGCATTATTTAAAGAACCCTCAAAGATTTTGCATTTTTTGTCCAAACAACCAAGTTTAGCATTTTTTACTTTTTCCTGCTATAGCAGAAGGTGCAAATGAGTATATATTTATCTATATAAACTATAAACTGCATAAGGCAATATTATAATTTTTTTAAATAGTCATGTGTATTTTGAACAAATTAAAATAAAAATACTCTGTTATGTTTACCCACCTATATATAATTTACAAAGTTCTTTGTTCATTTCTGGAGATTCAGTCTTCCTTTTGTATCATTTGTCTTCAGCTTGATGAATTTCCATTAGCATTTTCTGTAGTGTATTTCTGGTAGCAATGAATTCCTATTTTCATTCACCTAAAAGTGTATTTCTTTCGCCTTCATTTCAACATGATGCTTTTGTTGGATCTAGAATTTTGAGTTGACCACTCTTTTCCTCTATCAGTCATCTCGAATAATTGATATTTATAGAACTCTAAATGGAAACCAACAACTGCAAATACACATTATTTTCAAGTTCATATGGTAACAGTCAACAAAATAAACCAAATGCTGGTGTGTAAAATAAGTCTGAATAGAAGATCAAACTAATACAGATTATGTTCCCAGATCATAAAAAGTCAAAAAACAGTAAGCTATCCACAAAACCATGAATGCATTTGTAAATTTATCAACACAATTCTAAATTCATGGATCAGAGAAGGAAACAAAGAAAATTAGAAAATATTTCAAGTTAACAAAACTATAAACTTTGAGGAATACTGAAAAAAGAGTGGTTAGAGGGAAATTGTACTTTATTTTAACTGCCTATATTAGAAAAGAATAGAATTCTAAAATTAGTGAGATAATGTTTTATCTGAAAACACCAGAAATAAGAGGAGGCCCCAAATAAGCAAACGTAAGGAAATAATAAAGTTAAGAACAGAAAACAATAAAATAAATAACAAACAATATAGAAAATTAACAATGCAAAAGCTAGTCCTCTTAGATCTGTCAGAGAAGGAATATCATAAGACAAATCCCTGTCCCCCAGTTTGGAGAGAAAGAAAGAGAGATACAGAAAGCTTCAGTTTACCAGAGCATAAGCCCAGCAGTGAACAATTGGAATTTGAAATTAAAAACACAATATTTTTTGCATTAGAACTTCAAGAAATGAAATACGTAAAAATCTTAAAGCAAGTACAAAATCTATATGAAGAAAATTCTGTAACAAAAATGATGAAAGAAACCAAAGTAGATCTAAACATATGGAGAGACAAGCTGTATAAAGATGGATAAGAAGGTTATTATTTGGATGTCCGTCCTTCTCAAATTTTTCTATTGATTCTCTGTAATGCCAATAAACCCCCCCAAGAAGTACTTTTGTGCATATCAACAACATGAATCTGAAGTTTATATGGAAAACAAAAGAACAAGGATATTCAACACAATATTGCAGGGGAAGAACAAAGTCATAATACTGACAATCCTCATCTTCAAAACATCATTTAAATCTACAATAATCAAGACAGGGTGGTACTGGTGAAAGGATAGACAAATATATCAATGGAACAAAACAGAGAACACAGAAATAAGCACTGATGAATACAGTTAGCTGGTCTCTGATAGAGGAGCCAAGGCAACTCAATGCCCCAACAAATGGTGCTAGAATAACTGGACATCCATGGGCCAAAAAATGAATCTAGGTACAGACTTTATACTCTTCACAGGACTTAACTCAAAATGTAAAATGTAAAACTATTAAACTCCTAAGAAATAACATAGGAAAAAATCTAGGTATCCTTGGGTCTGGCAGTGACTTCATTTTTTTAACAAGTTTTTTAAAAGATTTTATTTATTTATATGACTGAGAGAGAGTACATTAGCAGGGGGAGTGGGAGAGGAAGAAGCAGAGTCCCCATTGAGCAGGGAGCCAGATGCGGGATTTGATCTCAGGACACCAGGATCATGACCTGAGCCAAAGGCAGATGCCCAACTGATTGAGCCACCCAGGCACCCCTGGCAGTGACTTTAGATATAACACCAAAAGCATGATCCATGAAAGGAAGACTTGATGAGCTGAGCTTCATTAAAATAAAAAATATTTGATCTGCAAAAGACACTGTTAAGAGAATGAAAAGACAAAGCCATAGACTGGAAGAAAAGACCAAACACATCCTGATAAAGGACTGGTATCCAAAATATGAAAAGAGCTCTTAAAACTCAGCAAGAAGAAAACAAACAACTCAATTTAAAATGGGAAAAAGACCTGAACAGACATCTCTCAGAAGAAGATGCACCTACATACGACAAATAAGCATATGAGAAGATACTCAACATTATACATCATTAAGGAATTACAAATTAAAACAATGGGATACCACCTCACATCCATTAAAATGACTAAAATTTGGGGTGCCTGGTGGCTCAATTGGTTAAACGACTGCCTTTAGCTTAGGTCATGATCCTGAAGTCCTGGGCTTGAGTCCCACATCGGACTCCTTGCTTGGCAGGGAGTCTGCTTCTCCCTCTAACCTCTCCCCTCTCATGCTCTCTCTCTCTCTATCTCAAATAAATAAATTAAATCTTAAAAAAAATAAAATAAAATGACTAAAATTCAAAACATTGCCAGTACAAAATGCTGGTATGAGTGTGGAACTACATGAATTCTCACTCATTGCTGGTGGGAATGTAAATGGTATAGCCACTTTGAAAGACAGTTTTGTAGTTTCTTATAATACTAAACAAACTCTTACAAGATGATGCAGCTATTGTGTTCCTTGATATTTACCCAAGTAAGCTGAAAACTTAAGTCCACACAAAACCTGCGCATGGATGTTTATAGCAAGTTTTTTAATAATTACCCCAAATTGGAAGCAATCAAGATCTTTTTCAATAGATGAATAAACCATGGTATATCAATACAATGGAATATTATTGAGCATTAAAAACAAATGCGCTATTAAGCCAAGAAAAGACGTGAAGGAAGCTTAAATGCATATTGCTAAGTAAAAGAAGCCAAGTTTAAAGATTTATTTTTATTTTTTATTATTTTTTAAAAAGATTTTATTTTTTTGACAGACAGAGATCACAAGGAGGCAGAGAGGCAGGCAGAGAGAGAGGAGGAAGCAGGCTCTGCTGAGCAGAGAGCCTGATTTGGGGCTCGATCCCAGGACCGTGAGATCATGACCTGAGCCGAAGGCAGAGGCTTAACCCACTGAACCACCCAGGCACCCTGCCTACACATTCTTGCCTCTCTTCTACTCACATCTGCAATATCTAACAAAGAAATTACATTTTTTTTAAAAGATTTTATTTTATTTATTTGACAGAGAGAGAGATCACAAGTAGGCAGAGAGGCAGGCACAGAGAGAGGAGGAAGCAGGCTCCCTGAAGAGCAGAGAGCCCAACGCCGGGCTCGATCAGCAGCTTAATCCACTGAGCCACCCAGGTGCCCCAAGAAATTACATTTTTACTGTAAGTTTTCCAGAAATAAAATCGCAGGCCCAATGCCTTCATTGTTAAATTAAGAATTCTATTAAACAATTAAACACTGAAGGAAGAAATTATATCATGTCCTCAAAAAATCTTGCAAAAAGTCACAGAGGGAATATTTATCAAATAATCTTATGAGGTTAGCATTAGTATAATACTGAAAATAGACATTGGTATTAAAGGAAAAATAAACTAACCTTTATAAACATATACAGAGAAAAAATTTTTTTTTAAAGATTCTATTTGAGAGAGAAAGAGTGTGTGTGCACATGTGTGTGTGAGAAAGAGAGAGATAGAGAGCATGGAGGGAGAGGGAGAAGCAGACCCCTGCTGAACAGAGAGCCGGTTTCCGGGATCGATCCCAGGATCCTGAGATCATGACCTGAGTGGAAGGCAGATGCTTAACTGAATGAGCCACCCAGGTACCCCATACACAGAAATTACTAATAAAATATTTAAAAATTGAAACCAGCTATATATCAAAAGGATAATAGATCATGCCCACATGGAGTATATTGGTTTAACATTCAAACATAAATGAGAATACAAAAAAAATGGGGGAATTCATATGATTATATCAATAGATGAAGACCAAACCCTATACAAAATTCAACCTCTAGTCATGATTTTAAAATGAGATAACTCTACACAAAACTGGGCTCTTCAGTAAAGCATCTATGGAAAAACCTGCAGATAGTATTATACTAATGGTTAGATACTAAATGCTTTCCCCTTACATTCAGTGAGTATGTCTACTCTTACTACTTACTCCAAAACTGCATTGGAGGTTGTAGCTATTGCAATAAGGTAATTTTTTAAAAGGCATAAACAGGAATGGAAGAAGTAAAACTGTTTCTATTTGCAGGTGACAGGACTGTTTATGTAGAAAATCCTCAGAAGTCCATAAAACAATTACTAAAACTAATGAATGAAGTTATCAGGTTTTTAGGATAAAAGGTAAATAAATATCAACTGCCTTTATATCATCTGACAGCAAACAGTTGGAAAAAGGAGTTATTGAAATTAAATGTAATTATTCAATTTATAATAATACCAATAGATAAATTTGACAAAAATCCATGTATGACTTTTACACCAAACCCCACAAAATAGTGCTGAGAGGAATTACAGAAACTTATCTAAATGGAACAGTATACCATCCTTTGGGCTGGAAAACTCCCTATAGTTAAGATATCCATTCTCCCCAAGTTGATCTATCAGTTCCATGAAATTCTAATAAAATATAGCAAGATTTTTAGAAATTGGTAAGTTGATTTTCAACTTATGATGAAAACTCAAATGACCTAGAATACTCACAATAATTTTTTAAGGGACAAATTTTGAGGTCTTACATTTCCCGATTTAAAGACCTACGATAAACTACAGCATTTAGGACATTGTGGTGTTTTCAAGAGGATAGATAAATACATCAAATAACAGAATGGAGAGCACAGGAATAGTCTATACTTGCATGGTCAATTGATTATCCTTTTTTAAATTAAAATTTTTATTTTAATTCCAGCATAATTAACATAGTATTGTATTAATTTTAGGTATACAGCATAGTGATTCAACAATTCTATACATTACTCAGCACTAATCATGATAAGGATACTCTTAATCCCTTTCATCTATTTTGTCCATCCCCCCCACTTGCCTCCCATTTCATAACCATCAGTTTGTTATCTATTGAGGAGTCTATTTCTTGGTTTGTCTCTCTCTCTTTTTTCTCTTGCTCACTTATTTTGTTTCTTAAATTCCATAAATGAATGGAGTCATGATATTTGACTTTCCTTGGCTGGCTTATTTTGTTTAGCATTATAATCACTAGAGAGTTCCATCCATGTTGTAAATGGCAAGATTTCATTCTTTTTCATGGCTGAATAATATTCCATTGTATATGTATATACTACCTCTTCTTTATCCATTCATCTGGATACTTGGATACTTGGATACTTGGACTGCTTCCATAATTTGCTGCCGTAAATAATGCCCACAATAAACATAGGGGTGCATGTATCCCTTTGAATTAGTGTTTTTGTATCCTTTGGGTAAATACCCAATAGTGTGATTATTGGATCATAGGGTAGTTCTATTTTTAATGTTTTGAGGAAACTCCATACTGTTTTCCACAGTAGCTGCACCAGTTTGCACTCCTACCAACAGTGCATGAAGGTTCCTTTTTCTCAACATCCTCTCCAACACTTGTTTCTTGTGCTGATTTTTAGCCATTCCATCAGGTGTGAAGTAATATCTCAGTGTACTTTTGATTTGCATTTCCCTGATGATGAGTGACACTGAGCATCTTTTTATGTATCTGTTGGCCATCTACAATTCTTCCTTGGAGAAATTTATGTTCATATCTTCTGCCCATTTTTTAACTGGATTATTTGTTTTCTGAGTGTTGTAAAAGTTCTTTGTATATTTTGGATACTAACCCTATATCAGAGATATCATTTGCAAATATCTTTTCCTATTTGGTAGGTTGCCTTTAAGTTTTGTTGATTGGTTCCTTCACATGCAGAAGCTTTTTGTTTTGGTAAGGTCCCAATAGTTTATTTTTAGCTTTTGTTTCCCTTGTCTCAAAGACATATCTAGAAAAAAGTTACTATGGCTGATGTCAGAAGGATTACTGCCTGTGCTCTCTTCAATGATTTTTATGTTTTTAGGTCTTACATCTAGATCTTCAATACATTTTGAGTTTATTTTTGTATATGTTATAAAAAAGTGATCCAGTTTCATTCTTTGGCATGTGCATATATCTGTCCAGTTTTCCCAACACCACTTGATGAAGAGGATTTTTCCCATCGCATATTTTCCCCTCCTTTTTCAAAGATCAATTGACCAAATAAATGTGGTCTTATTTCTGGGCTTTCTATTCTATTCCATTGATCTGTGTGTTTATTTTTGTACCAGTACCATAACTGTTTTGATTACTACAGCTTTGTAGTATAATTTGAAATCTGGAATTGTGATACCTCCAGCTTTAAACAAGCTTTTTTTATTTTTCAAGATTTTTTTGCTTCTTTGGGGTCTTTTGGGGTTCCATACAATTTTAGGATTTTTTTGTTCTAGTTCTATAAAAAATACTGTTGGAATTGCATTAAAGTGCAGATTGCTTTGGGTAGTATAGACATTAACAATATTTGCTCTTCCAATTCATGAGCATGGATTATCTTTCTTTTTTTTATATTTTATTTATTTATTTGACAGACAGGGATCACAAGTAGGCAGAGAGGTAGGCAGAGAGAAAGGGGGAAGCAGGCTTCCTGCTGAGCAGAGAGCCTGATGCGGGGCTCGATCCCAGGACCCTGGAATCATGACCTGAGCTGAAGGCAGAGGCTTAACCCACTGAGCCACCCAGGCGCCCCATAGATTATCTTTCTGCTTGTTTGTGTTGTCTTCAATATCTTTCATCGGTGTTTTACAGTTTTCAGTGTACAGGTCTTTCACCTCCTTGATTAAGTTTATTCCTAGGTATTTTATTATCTCTGGTACAATTGTAAATGGGAATGCTTTCTTAATTTCTCTTTCTGTTGCTTAATTATTAGTGTATAAAATGTCAGATTTCTGTACATTGATTTTTTATCTGGCAACTGTACTAAATTCATTGAGAGTTCTATTAATTAATTTCTTGGTGGAGTCCTGAGGGTTTTTTATACATAGTATCATGTCATCCGTTAATAGTGAAAGTTTTATTTCTTCCTTACCAATTTGTAAATATGTTGTAAAGAAAATGAAATCCTGTCTTGTCTCTGACCTTAGGGGAAACACTCAGTTTTTCACCATTGAGTACGATGTTAGCTGTGAGTTTTTCATGTATGATCTTTATGATGTTGCAGTATATTCCCTCTAATCCTACTTTGTTTAGGGTTTGTTTTTTTTTTATCATAAATGGTCAATTTATTTTCAACAAAAATGTCAAGACAATTCAATGGGGAAAGAAGGTCTCTAACCAAGTGGTGTTGGAACAATTGAAGACATACTTTTTAGAAAAGGAACATTAGCTCTTACTTCATACCATATATAATAATTAATTCTAAAAGAGTAATAAGTCTAAATATAAATTGAGTACTATAAAACTTTTTAAAAAGCAGGAGAAACTCTTTACAAAAATGAAAAAAAAATCAGACTTTGTAAAAATTCAAAGATTTTGCTCCTCAAAATATATCCATTAAGAAAACAAAAAGATAAGATATAGATGGGAAAAAATATTCCAATATGTATATTTGACAAAGGACTTGTATCTGGAAAAAAGAATGATTTTAACTCAATTACAAGAAGAAAAGCAACCCAAAAGAAAATTTGAAAAAACTACTTGAATTTTGGCTTCACGATTACGTTACACAAATTTTCAACTTATATATTACTCTTTTTAAAAAAAATTTGCTTATTTATTTGAGAAAGAGAGAGAATGAGTGGTGGGGTGGGGCAGAGGGAGAGGAAGAAGCAGACTCTGCTGAGCAGGGAGCCTAATGCAGGGCTTGATCCCAGGACTCCAAGATCATGACATGAGCTGAAGACAGACACTTAACTGACTGAGCCACCCAGGCACCCCAACTTATATATCTCTTACATTCTGTTGATAGAAATGTAAAATTACAAGCCACTCTGGAAAAAACTGTAGGCATCTCAGAAAGTTAAAAATATGCATACTATTTGACCCAGCCATTTTGATCTTAGGTATTTACATTAGTAAGAAACGAAAATTTATGTCCACTCAAAGACAGCTGCTGGATTGACAATAGTCACAAACTGTAAACAGCCCAAATGTCTAACAATAGGTGAATGATAAAAGGTGGTATGTCCATACATTAGAACAGTACTTAGCCATAAAAAGAACCGCCAGGTGAATCTCAAAATGTTATGCCAAGTGAAAGAAGACAGACACAAAAGATTTTTAACTCTATTTTTAACTATATGATTTGTTAATCATAAAATTCATATTTATTTAAGTGGGAAAAAAGGCAGATTAATGGTCAACTCGAGGAAGGGTGGGGAGAAAGAGATTACAAAAGAGCATGAGGATTTTGCATGGAGCACTGGGTGTTGTGCAAAAACAATGAATACTGTTATGCTGAAAAAAATAAATAAAATGGGAAAAAAAAAAGAGCATGAGGAATTTCTCGGGAAGGTTGGAAATGTTTTGTATCTTGATTGTGGTCTTGGTTTCACAGGTGTATACAACTATCAAAACTGAAAATTATGGTCTTTAATTAGATTTAATTTATTATAAGTAAATCATTTTTTGAAAAGTAACTTTCAATAAAGTTAATAAGAAAAGAAAAGGACATGCATAAATCCTTAATAGATCACTTCTTAAATAGCTGGGTGATGGGTATTAAGGAAGGTACGTGTTATAATCAGCTGGGTGTTACACACAAATAATGAATCATTGAACACTACATCAAAATCTAAAAAAGAGAGAGAGAGAGAGAATGAAAAAATAATTAACATAATAAACTACTTGTCAGATTAAAAAAAAAAAAAAAAGAAAAATAGGGACCTGGAGGAGCTTGAGTGAGTTTTGTGGGTGGTTTTTTTTTTTTAAGGATTTTTTTTAAAATTTTATTTATTTATTTGACAGAGAGAGACACAGTGAGAGAGGGAACACAAGCAGGGGAGTTGGAAAGGGAGAAGCCGGCTTCCAGCAGAGAAGGGAGCCCGATATGGTGGTGGATCCCAGGATCCTGGGATCATGACCTGAACTGAAGGCAGACGCTTAACTGACTGAGTCACCCAGGTGCCCCTTGACTGAGTTTTTTTTTTTTCTTTTTTTTTTTCATTTTATTTATTTTTTTTTCAGTGTAACAGTATTCATTCTTTTTGTACAACACCCAGTGCTCCATGCAAAACGTGCCCTCCCCATTACCCACCACCTGTTCCCCCAACCTCCCACCCCTGACCCTTCAAAACCCTCAGGTTGCCCCAACCTCCCACCCCTGACCCTTCAAAACCCTCAGGTTGTTTTTCAGAGTACATAGTCTCTTATGGTTCGCCTCCCCTCCCCAATGTCCATAGCCCGCTCCCCCTTTAAGATTTTATGTATTTATTTAACAGAGAGATAGCACAAGTAAAGCAGAACAGCAGGCAGAGGGAGAGGGAGAAACAGGCTCTCCACTGAGCAGGGAGCCCCATGTGGGGCTTGATCCCAGGACCTGGGATCATGACCTGAGCCGAAGGCAGACACTTAGCAGACTGAGCCATTCAGGTGCCCCTAGACACTAGTGATTATTAATGTCAGGGTGATTCAAACATTTCAGATTTGAAATGCCATCTGGAACACTGTATAAATACATAATTTCTTAGCCACAAATTACAAAATCCAAATCAATAGAACCAACAGATTTTTGTTAAGTTTGGTGTAAACTCATTTCACAGCAAATCCTGACCTGAAATGATTTGAAACTATTTATAGTCTTTATTTATCCCACTCAATGTATGTTTTACAGTAGACGTATAAACGTATTTGTTCACAGGGTATTTCCCTTGGCACTGCCGTGGTGTATCACATACAGTATATGCACTGGATTCTTTCTTAAATCTGAACAATTCTGAAATATATCTAACCCTATGGGTGTCACACAAAGGATGTGGAATTCTACTAATGGGTCAAGAGTTTTCTTCTGCTGTGCTATGAGTTTAGTTAAAGATTTAGCCCTTGTATTTCTTATAGATGGGTGATATGCAAATCCATAGGCATTTTACATAAAACTAAGCATTGTCCACTAGTATAATAAGTGTATTATAGAGGATCAACTAGTAATTAATACTAAACTGAATGTTATCTTATTATTGTAGACACAAGTTAAAGTATTCCACTAATGCTTGTTACTGTTCGGCAAGTTCCATTGCACATGCATACAGACAGATAGATGGAGTTTCTGAAATTTTAGGAAAGAATGCTTTGTGTAGCAGTAAACCATCCGTGTTACCTTGACTAGCTTGATTTTGGATTGCTGCTCTTCTTTCTAACAGATGACTATTGGTTTGTCTTCATTATTATCAATACATTTTATTATAGATTGTTTGGTTAGCCTTACAGTGAAAAAGAAAGCATATTTTAGGAATAAAATCTCTTAATATCTGACTTTAAAACATGTATACATGACATTTTGAACATGAATTACCCATATCCCTTTACTAAAGCAGATATGTGAATATAAATCCTCAAAAATCTTACACTTCATTGATATATCATTGTGTTTTTTTCCTGCCAGAAAGTGGGGACCAATAGAGGAAGTAGGTCCTGGTAGCTCCCCCACCCACAAAATCTTTGTGGTAAAACAAAGTAAATAAATTTTAAGAACATTGCTATGGAGATGTTAAATGGTAACACTAGTTGAGGACTTAGAACTAAGTTTCACTGAAGAGCAGAACTAGCCTTAGCAACTTGGTAAGAGCTGCGAAGCACCAATCTGAATAGGACTGAGGGCTTTCTAGGGCCCCAGGTTACAGAAGTTCCTAGGAGCAGTAGTGTAAGGGATGGCTACATGCCAGTGCAGAGATGTCTGACACAGGGGAAGATCTCTGGAGGCCAAGTGGGAAAGGTCTGTCTTAGAAAAGGTCTATCTTGGGAAAGGCAGAAATGAAACATTGAGTCTGGTGGGGGTTGGGGTGTGGGTAGACATTTAAGGCTTGAAAAAAATTATCTGAAGCTCAGAGGAGTATATTCAGAGAAATTCCTTTATATGGGTAGGAAACAGACAAACAAGCAAAAACCAAAGACTAAGCCTATGGGCTAATATTAGGGGTCAGTCAGGGGATAAATTGGGAAGCAGGTGAAGGTAAGGCCAAGATTTCCTCCAATTCAAATTTAGCTTCAGTGACAGTTTGAGCAGCTTAAACTGATTTTAAGAACCATAAAAAAGATTTCAAGAATTATATAATAGAGATTTCAGGTACCATTTTCAGAAAAGAGTCAGGAACTTGAGCCCAGGAATAATGACTAAGAGAATAATAAACTTGTCTTTATAGCCTTGCAATAGAACGGCAGTTATGACTGGAAGATGACGAGACAACAGGGATGTGAGACACAGGTGGGAGGGAGTGCTGGGGGGGGGCGGTGGTGCAGAAGGCAGTCTCTGGAATGGCCCTCAGTGATTTCACTTACTGGTATTCACCCCCATATGTAATCCCCTTTTCTGGATTTGTGACTTGCTTCTAGGGAAGAGAATATAGCAGAAGTGATGAGCTGTTGCTTCCAAGATTATGTTACAACAAAGCTGTGGCTTCTGTTTTGAGACCTCTCTCTGAGATCCCTCTTCTGGAGGAAGCAAACTTTCGTATCATGAGAAGGTCCTGGGGAGAAGTCTCTGTGGTAGGGGACCTAGACGTGCCAACAAACACAGTGAATTTGGTAAAAGAGCCTCCCACTTCCTCCACCCCTGGTCAAGCCTCCACATGAAACTGTAGGTGTGGCTAATGGCTTGACTACAGTCTCCTGAGAGACTTTGAGCCAGAGGCCCCTGAGTAAGCCATGCCCAGATTCCTGACCTATAGAGACTGTGAGATAACAAATGTTTGTCTTAAGATGCTAATTTTCAGAGTAATTTGCTATGCAGAAATTAATAATGCACAGACTGTCCCCCTTCACAGCCAACACTAGGGTTGTGTTCTTTTTTTGTTTTTGTTTTTGTTTTTTTTTAAGATCTCTAATAAATAAGAGTACAGGACCTATGACCAGAGCATGGAGATCATGGACAGGGTGGCTTAGTTAGGACTGGGGACTGAGTTGGGGTTTAGATATATTCAGTATAGGAATTAGATAATAATGGAGTACAGTGCTAATGTATTGGAGTCAGTCAGACCTGAATTTGAATATTCCTCAGTATTTTTTTCTGTCAGATGGGCCTTTGTATAGATTAAGTGCAATTTAAAAGTATTTTACAGGATGCCTGGCTTTCAAGTGCTCAAAAAATGACTCATTGACATGAAAAGCTAAACTCATTTATTTCTTCTTGCTTAGGACAGGTTATAAAATTAAGTTTGTAGTGTTCATCTGATGCTAAACTGTGACAGAAGTCCTCTGGAGCCCTGATTATTAAAGTTAGGCATAAATAGTCACATGAGTTGTCATCTACTGATATAGTGGGATCTGGACAGGCAGTGGAGGAGGTCATTAAGGGGACATGACTACCTGTTGATCCTTGAGCTTGAGCCTGGTGATCAGACCTTTACCTCCTTGCCTGTTTTGTGTATTCTGCTTATCTTCCTCATGCTAGAAGCTGTGCCAAGGACACAGCCTTGAGATAGCAATGTAGTATTAAGATCATCTGAACCGTGTATATGTTTGAACACTTTAAGGCCTCTATATAAACTTTTAGGCTTCTGGCAGGTAGGCGAAGAGATTTAACTCTCCCACAGCCCCCAAGACAAACCTCGTAAATGAGTTCCCTAGCTTTTTAAAACTGGCATCTACCAATATGGAGTAGGTCTGTCTCTCTTCAGTCTCTCCTTGCTGTACAACCCTTGTGTACAGGGACAGTTTGCAAACCAACAATGGAAAGATGAGTGAGGTTGAGACAAACATCAAAGACCACAGAGATCTTTTTCAAGAGAGGAGGTAGCTAGAACAAAGTGATGGTTCTATGTATTGTGGACTGGGGTTACCATTTTGAGATGCGTCAGAAATTTAAGTAGTATGGTAGAAGGAGAATGTGGTGCTGTGGGACTTAAAATTTATGATTTAATTTCAATATCTGGTATGCAGAGGTCCCTCTGTGGGACTAAGCTAGTGAAAAAATCAGACTCACCCATTTCTGCATTGTGATCTTCAATTTTAAGAGCCCCAGGAGAGATGAGATATCTTTGATCTGATAACCATGAAACATTTTAATGTAAGTGGGTTATTGACATTCTCCAATTGCCCTTTTACTTTCCTTTATAGTTAAGAATCAAAATTAAGTCAACATATACATATTTCTAGCTAGACTGATGTTTTCTAAGCTGAATGAGATTCAGCTTAAAAATTTAAATTCTTGGTGGACGTGTATGTATGCTTGCTTTCTATTGATAATGTCATGAAAGATTGTGAGGGAACCTTGCTTTGTGTATAATTAGAATCATGATATTCAGAACATAATTTGAATAATGAAAATATTTGCTCTTAACTGAAGGATACTGAATCAAATTCATCTGCTGATAGCACTCACTGACTAAGAAATGGGAGAATAAATTGAGAAATCTTAAATACAGAATGCTTTTATAGGGAGATTTATGTTCCACAATTAGGTGTTTAATATGTGAAAGACGATTGATATTATGACTTTCTACAATTTGATTGAAAACAACATCCATGAATATCTATTAATGGTAGAAACAGTCACAGCTAAATATGAAGACATGAACTTTGTTCCTTGAGAGCATTATTACCAAAGATCTTGAAGAAGATATTAAAATAAGACACTCCTAATCCCAGTACTCAAACACAACTTTTCATCCTTTGTACCTTGCTTTCTGAGCCTTGTCTGTGACATACATGCTTTTGTGCAGCCTTTCTATACATAAAATCATACCAACATTTTTGTTATTTCTACATAGCATTTTAAATATCCTTTTAAATGGTTGCATAAAGCACTCTCAGGGTGTTTGCTATAATTTACTAAAGCAATCTTCCTTTATAAGAAGTTTGTTATTTCCAAATTACGTGTCATCTTAAATTAAGTATCTGGACTGCACCTGATCTGCAGAGATGCTGCAGTCCTAGGTTTTGCACACTACTGTCATTATTTCAGTGCAACAGAATAAAGCGACTCCTATAGTTTTAACCAAAATATAACACTTTTCAGTTGCATATAGAGATAGATAAGAAGGAACATTCGACAAATAGCTAGACAGAATTAATCTCTACATCATAGGTCCCCATTTAGTTCCATTTCTGTGTTCCATGGAAACTTTTTTTAGTGTTAAAAAGAGAAATGATATTAAAGTGAGTTTTAACTGTTTCCAAAACACAAAACTTTATTTCAAATTCAGTTATTCCCTTGATTGAATTTTTATTTTGTTTCTGTAGAATAAAATGTAGGTATATATCTGTGCAGATATTTAAGTCAAATTTGCACAGAGAAAGTAGTTTTTAATAATATGTATATATCCAGGAACCTGAGTGGCTCAGACGGTTAAGCTTTCAACTCTTGATTTCAGCTCAGATCATGATCTCAAGGTCATGAGATTGATCTCCATGTTGGGCTCCATGCTCTCAGTACAGAGTCTGCTTGAGATTCTCTCCATCTCTCTCTTCTCCTCCCCCAGCTTGCACTCACACACTCTCTTTCTAAAATAAATAAATCTTTAGTATGGATATGTCTTAAACTGTTGCTTTTATGTGTGATTTGAGCATCCTGAAATCCAAATTTTACAAAGACATGTAATATATATCTATATATTACACACATATGTGTGTATATGTGTGTGTGTATAGATGCGTGTGTGTAAAATTTTGCTTAGCTAGCCTGCAAAGGTGACAAAATTTTTATACATTTCTTTTTGTTAGGTTGCTGACTTAGAGAAATAAAAGCATTCTCTTCCTTGGAAGATAAAAATGTTGCAATATATGTATCTTTGGACATTTTTGAATTATTTACTTTAACCTAGCATAATTTATTTTATTTGATCCCTTCCAGAAGCAGGATCTGAAGAAACTGAACTGGGTCCAAAAGCAGGATAGCATGGGAGTCAGGGTTCAGTGTTAGAATTTGGCCAAAAGAAAGCAGGCAAGGAAGAGTTATCCTAGTAATCTAGGATAGGCAGGATAGAGATCTGCTTGTTTAGTGCATTGTGGACTAAAAATAAATCTAATCAACATTATTAATTATATTATTTCAAATCTACTGCAGTTAACTGGAGTCTTAGTCTATGGTTCTTATATGGTGAGAGATCTAAAGAATTCCTTTTAAGACCTGAACAATGCACTTTCAATCTTGAAGGAAATCTCACACAGTACACAGCATTGGATAAACAATACTTATTCAAAGTTAGTATTGTTAAGGCTACTCATTACACCATAGATTTGCTTTGGGCACGCAATATTTTTCCTGAATTTATAATTAACTTTATCCTTTTGTTTGTCTCAAAGTTTATGTGGATGGTCTATACTTAGAAGCATCTTTTAATCCTGCAAATAATAGCTGCATGTAAAATAGAAGAAATAATGGAGTCTTCTGTGCAGAACAATAGTGTATCACTATGTCCAGATCTTTTGTTAACCAAAACAAGCACATTTTAAAGCAAGTTGTCTCATGCCTGGCTGTCTAGTAGCTTTCATGAAAAAATTATTTTTAGCAGAATTAGAAATGGCCTGGATCAAAAGAATTCTTTTGATTTGTAACATAATGTGTGAAAAATGGAGTATATCTAAGATCTATTTCTCTAGAACCAAGTGAAATAGGTTCAAAGATAATGAAGTCCTATATTGTCCAAACAAAGAGTGAATCGGACATTTTGTTCCTCCTTTTTTGTTCTATTTTTATAAACAATATCTTCATTTTTCTGATCATAAAAGTATCATATAGTCATTGTAGAAAATTTGGAATATATAGGAAAAATATAAAGAAGAAAATAAAAATCAACAGCAGTCCCCCAGCACGTACAGCTCTTCCTTGACACAGTCAATTCAGTAAGACATTTTCTTTAGATATGCTAGTTGGTTCAGGAGTAAGTATATGACTTTAGATGAGGGAATTAGGTCCAGTGAGCCTCCGTACTCTTCCCCCCTCCCAAAACTATTAAGGGAGCCTAGAACTGCCAAGGGGCAGAATTTACCAGGGGGAGTCCCCAGGGGGAGCTGCGTTGGGGGGATGGAGAAAAAAGACCCAAGTCTCCAAACATGATTTTGAGCCCCCAAATCTAGCCCTGTAAGAAACCAACTCAAGGCATGTAAGTCAGTAATTTTCACCACTTTTTTCCCCTCCCTAATTTAGTAAGTATTTGTAGTAAGGTGAGTATTTGTCAGTTGCATCCAAAAAGCTTCTGGTTTATCGCCCATTGACTAAATCCCTGCTCTGTGGAGTTACCACAGCAATTAAAAAGTCACAATTCTTTATGAAACAATTCTGTTTACCTAACACTTTGGTGAGAAACATGGAAAAAAAAAAGAAAGTAGATCATTCTTGTACAAGGTTGTAGTTAGAACTCATTTCTATTGTTCCTATCAATTTATTGACTTCTCTGTTTATGGAGTATGTCAAATATGGAAAGAACATTGAATTCCTCTAATCTGGGGATCAAATATGTTGGCTCTGGTGCTACAAAACCTTCCTCTCTTATCCAAGGAAGATACTCCAGATGGATCATGACACTCAGTTGACTGAGCCTAAATTTGGCCTTAGGGTCTTTGCATTCCAGAAAGTCACAGCCATCAACTGGAGTCAGTTCTCAAGATGAACCTATTTATTACTCCTGCTCAGTCCATTCCCTTCATTTAAAGACAGGAAAGCATAGTACCTGTGGGGTTAAGTAACTTGTTCATGATCACCAGGTAGTTAGTGAGCTCTTTTTCTGGTTATTGCTAACTTCTTCCAGGTAGCTAAAATCATCATCTGTAAAAATCCCTCAGTGGTTACCTATGCTATTCATAGAACTTTATTGGTTTAGACAAATAATGTGACATACCTTATATTTCTTATTTTAAAACATTCACACCTGTTACAAGTTGCATGGTTACTGCTGTGTAAAAGATAATTACAAAAATTTCTGACATACAGTCAATAAAAACCACTGATTTTGGTGTGGTGCATGGCTCTGCTGATTTCTGCTGGGCTCAGCTGGAGCACATAAAGGTTGGGTCTACTCTACACGTTTCATTCTTCTTGGACCAGTGGACTAACTAGGATGTGTTCTTCCTATAGTGGGGGCCCTCTAAAAGAAGTTTCTGAGTCCCAGCTTATTTAATGTCTCATTGGCCAAAGCAAGTTACATCACAAGTTCAAAGACAAGGAGTAGAGAACTACACACAACTTCTGCAGCAGGAGCTAAAATGTTACATGGCAAAAAGTTTGGACAAAAGGAAGAATGAAAAATTGGGGTCAATAATAAAATCCACCATGTAAGTCAGAAAGGAAAATTATAGGATTCCATAAAAATACATAAATTGAGGAAGACCCAATCTAGTTGGGAGAGCTTCTTATAACCAATGTTCTCCTTATGGAAGCCATTATATGGTTATCAGCTGAAGATAGAAGAAACTTCCGTGCAGGGATAACAGCTTGTATAAATGTTCTCTGGAGGAACAGAGAGGCCAGAATGTCAGAAGCACTGAAGGCATGGGGTAGAGGAGTGGGAGATGATACTGGAGAAGTGGGTAGGCCTTACCATTCAGATAGTTCTATTATCCAACAAAAGGTGAGATGCAATTGATTGGAGTTAAGTAGAGAAGTGACATAAATGTAATTTGTCTTTGGAAAAGATCACTGGTTAGAATGCAGAGAATTAATTTTAGGGGGCAACAGTGAAATGGTAAGAGCAAACAACAGATCCTACTTTCAAGCAGGGCAATAGGGTGAGGACAGAGAGAAATGAACACAATTAAGAGACAGTTTGAGGGTAGAATCAAGAGGACTCAGGTTCTTATACCGCATGTTTCTATTCTCTTTACCTCAGTCACATGTACTTTCTTTCAATTCCTACGCTCACCAGGTACCTTCTACCGCAGAGTCTTCATTATGCCATTTGTTATACCTGGTACACTCTTCTATTTTCTTTGCCTATTTTAGCTCTTAATCATCCTTCATATGTATGTTTCAACATCACTTCCTTAGGGAAGAAGATCTGATCTTTCAAAAAAATATTGTGGGTCTTCATAGCATGAAATGACTCTTTTGCATAACACTTGATATAATCGAAATTTCACATTTGTTTTATGGTCTTTTGCTTAGTGCCTATCTCTGCCCACTGAGCCTTGAGCACCATAAAGACAAACACTGTATTTGGGTTTATTTCTCACGATGTTCCCAGTTCTGAGCTCAGTGCCTATATTTGTAGTAGTTATTTAAAGTGTCTGACTTGAATGAATGCTTCTGAATAGAACATTTGGATGCATATTGGGTACATAAATGCTTAAGATGGTCAGTTGTTAGAGGTGACGATATTTCTGAAGTTAATTTCCATCTAGTAAAGCCAGGATGAAACAAAAAAAAAAGCTGAAAATTAAAATCAGGAATAATTTTCAGAGAGATAACTAAGTATTTAAGCAGAAACTGAATATCCTTCTCTATAAAAGCTTTGATGCCTACAGCAAGGGCACCTCTGTGACCTGATGAATATGATCAATACATTCCATAGATTGAAGATTAAAAGTAAGCCACTGAGTTGCAATAAGAATCATATTAAAATTCATAGCACTCTTAAGTGACAAGAAGTCTGTTGGAGCAGAACCCAGGTAAAATTTACATTTGCTCTGGGGCATCACCTCTGTGTCATGTTTCCTCCCTCTAGTCAGTGAATGGAGGCCCCAGAAGCCCTTGAAAAAGGGTCACTTTTGAGCCTTGAGAGTGTAAGAAAGAGATTAGGCAGAGCATCCTGAAGTAATCATGGAGCAAAAAATAAATTGCATCCTTTGCCATCAACAAAAAAGAAATTACAGCAAACGAGGCTATCCCAGAGGCCATTTAAATCTCCTTAAACTTTTGCTTCATTCTAATCACTATACCCGAAAGACCTTTGAGTTTGTTCTTTATGGTTTATAGCTTTGTATTCCAGAAAACTCCAAAAGAAAACATGAGATGGCAGGAAAGAAGCAAAAAGACTTTGGGAAATAAATGTTTATAATTTAGGATTTCTTAATGGCATTTTTCTTGGTGTGTATGTGTGTGTGTGTGTGTGTGTGTGTGTGTTACTGTGGCTGCAAAAAGTATACTCTAGAAAGGACTGTCACTTGAATGCTGGGTGCCCTGTGCCCACTATCTTAGATCCTTAGTTACTGCCTCTACTACTAGTACTAGTACTGGTACTACTACTACTACTACTACTACTACTACTACTACTACTACTACTTGCAGTTACATGTGGAATGTTACTGGACTACATCTAATATCTTAGGTTATAGTGAACCTATCAGAATATTTTCTTGGGTAGCACAATGTTAGGCAAATAGCCCAGTCTGATGAATCCTGTGGTCTGCTCTTCCTTCTGCCTTGACTGCATTATTCTTCAGTTGGCGTAGGGGGTTTGCTTTCTCTCTGTAGGGTAACAATGCAATTCAGAGTTCTAAGAACTTCAAGCATTTGGACTCATTGCAAGTGACATTTTTTTCTTGCATTCAATATGAAGAAACTTGTAAAAGTTGTTCATGGTGGCCTTTTCATGGAAGACAGTGCATATGGTAGTTTTCATCCTTGAGTATTTTTAGCAGTTTCAGGCACTTAACTCTTACCTGTTCTTACTTTTTTTTTTTTGATAAATATTTTCAAGTGTGTGTGTGTGTGTGTGTGTATAGCTTTGAATTTTTAAAAAAGATTTTATTTATTCATGTGAGAGAGAGCAAGAGAAGGAGAATGAGTGGGGTGAGGGGCAAAGGGAGAGGGATTAGCAGACTCCCTGCTGAGCAAGGAGCCCAACACAGGGCTCAGGGCTTGATCCCAGGACCCTGGGATCATGATCTGAGCCAAAGGTAGTTGTTTAACCTGCTGAGCCACCCAGGTGCCCCAGGGTTTTATATTTCCTTTGAATCCACATTCTTCTAAGTTATTTTGGTGGTTATTTGCAATAAAGCATTTTTTTTTTTTTAGATTCAGAAACCAGAAAAAATGTGATGAAAAATCTCCAGATGTGTTTTTTGAGATAAATTGAGTAAATATTAAGAAAATGAACATTCTGTCCATGATGAAAACTTACAGAATGTGAAATATGCCATTTCTAAGCTACTGTACCTAGACTGACAAAGTGTAGGTGATTTGAGGTACGAAAGTGAGGGCTTTTAGAGCTGTAACCTTCTATAGAATATTTTTCTTCACCAGTTGTGCTCAGTCACCCAAATTTCTAGATTCTATTCCAAGCTAAGGCTTTAATCAAAAATGTAGTTTCCTGAGTCTACCATGGTAACTGAGACTATGGCATCATTTTCTGAACAATAATTCTGATTGCTGATAATTTCTTCATGAAGCCTAGAAATCAAAACTACCAGTATTTATTAAGTTTTCACTATATGCCCAGTGGATTTTAGAAAGCAGAAGTGATGTTATCTGTGTCTGGGGAGCTTTCAGTTAATGAGGAAATAATATAGGACAATAGATGATCAAGAGGTAGGTCTGTGTTATAATCTACAAGTGTTGTGGGATGCCAACAATGGGGATGATGACAGGCTTTGGGGTTACCTGAGGGGGAGGTAGAACTTGAGCCAACTATGAAGAGTGTGTAAGCTTTGAAGGGATGGATATGATAAAAGGGGGAAATACTCATAAGGAATGAAGAGGGGAACATCTGGTTACAGCAAAATATAGCAACGAGTGAGGCCTGGGTGAAGGGGATTAAGGTATAGGAAAAAGGAAGAAGTAAAGGCATCAAGGAAGGAGGCAGTGGAATGTGGCTTGAAAATTGTACACCACTGCAGCCTCCTTTAAAGCCTATACTTCTTACTCTTTGTTCTAATAGAGTTTGTTTGCCAGAGAAAGGAGTTTGATTCTCTATTGAACAAGGGAATTCATGATTTCAGTAGGCTTAACAAGGCAGTTATCCAAAGATTGCAGGAGAGAGGAACTGGAATTAAAAGACCACGTACGAAGTTACTGCAGCCATTTAGTGTAATACAGTGAAGACAAAAATCAGGGTTTGGTAAACTTTCTATAAAGGGTAAGTTAGTAAATATTTTAGACTTTTTAGACCATACGATTTCTGTGGCAACTACTGGACACAATATATAAACAAATAAGCATGGCTGTGTTTTAATTAAACCTTATTTACAAGACAGAAGGTTTATTTGGTCTATAGGTCATAGTTTATGGACTTCCGGTCTCAACCACATGGTGACATGGAAATGAAAAGAAGGAAACAAATTGAGATGTTGAAAAAGTTCTTATATTCTAATATCTGCTTGAATAAAAGGAATTAGGAGATGAATGAACCAAAGATTTCAAACAATGCATCAGTCCTTGAAATGTCAGTATGAGATTCATCAATGTGGAGATCACAAGTTAATTCACAAAAGTTATTTGTTGAAGGAGAAGAATAAAGTTAAGGACTATTAAGATAGAATGGGATGGTGTTGATATTCTGTTATTTGACCTAGGTGTTGGATACACTGGAGTGTATAATTTGTAAAAATTTTTATGAAGATGCACAATTACACTTTTTGTCTTTAGCTTGTGGTGTACTTCAATAAATGATTAAGGAGGTTGAAAAGAGAGTAAAACTAGTGAAAGGACAAAAAAATCGTGATCATAAAAGTAGAAGAACCAGAAGAAGGAAATATCACAAAAACTAAGAGAAGGTAGAAGAAGAGAGACTAATCAGCAGGCCCGAAGAAAGAGGTATGGTTAAAATGAGGGTAAAGAAATGGGCTTAAATGGAACTAGAAAGTAAGAGATTATCTCCAAATGGTAACTTCAGTGGAGTGGTTTGGTTGAAAATTAGTTTTTAAGCAGAAAAGAGGGGATAAGGAAATGGAATCATCTGTTAAAGCACTCAAGGACAGTGACCATAGAGGAAAAGACAAAAGTAAGATGTATTGAAAGGAATAATAGAACAGTGTGTGTGTTTTATTTCTTGTTGTTTTTAATGAGGAATACTGTATATGTTTGAGAAAATGAGAAAATAAACCAGTGTATAAGATTAAAGATGTTAATAAGTGATGGAGAACATATGTGACAAAATAAGTGGATAAGAAGAATGTTTACCTCTAAAAAATAAATAGCATATTCATAAAGAAAGACAGGATAAATTTAGATCAAGAGTTACTCAAAAGGTCAGATCTATTCATGGGGTGGAAGCCATGTGCCCAGTTTTGTTTGCACATGCATGGAAGAGTTAATTTGGAAGACGAGGAGGAAAATCTCTTTAACTTTAGGAATAAGCTAGTAAAAACTGATTGGAAGTGATTGTTAAAGAATAAAGTGCAATTCTAGGATATTCCCAAAAGAATTACACTGAATAATTTCCCTTATGTCCATGCAACTGTGATTATAAATGTGGTCAGTCAGCACATCAGATTACAGATTCTATAAACAATATCATTATTGTATTATTGTGTTGCAAGGGAAATTCCACTTCTTTGAAGATCCATCTTGGTATTGCAATGTTTCTCTTTAGTACAGTCTATTTTATGGAATTAGTATAATGAAGTTGAAAAGGAATCTGGCATAACTAATTTATGAAACAAACATTCTAATACTGAGATCAAAGCTCTAAGTGGTTTAAATATACAAAAGTACTTAATTAAATGAACATATACAGTATTCACACACAAGCTAAAAAATTCAGTGATATTTCTTTATATAATCTTGGAGGGTTATGTTACACATATATATAAAATGCAATTAAAATCAGACTTCTAATTTTAAGGACTCTGGGTATTTATTTAAGTGTTTTCATCACTTGTAATTCACTTTGAAAATATGCCAAACCCCATCAGATCCACTAAAATTAAGACCATGAAGCAATAAATAAAAATCAAATCACTTTGTGAAATTGTATTATATGGGTATAATTGGATACACCTAGCTGCCTCATCCTGATACTTAATAAACATTTTTCACATTGCAATAAAATTATCAGTCCTCACTGAACTATGTATGCAAAATTGATCAAACAGTTGAACCTTAATGAACAGAGATATTTGCATCTCATTACTAGGTTGTATAATTCTGCTCATAAATTTTATGAAATATTTTTAATGTTCAATTCATTTCAGATGAAAGTGAAAAATTTTTTTTAAATATCTATCCTGAAGTCTTTTATTCCTCAGTAATGCTCTTTTACTAATATTCTTTCATTTTAATAAAGTGGATCGAACCAGGCTAAGATTACAAATTTTAATTAAAGTTCCATAACTTGACGAATTATTCTCGAAGGTCCATGAAATATTTATCAGTCAGTTGGATCAAGACAATGTTTTACAACATGCACATATTTAAGTAACTTTAATGGTAGTGGGCCTTAACTATTTTGATTATCATTAACTATTCTAATAAAGACTAATATTATTTACAACTCTGGGTCTTACAGTTCATCATAGTTTTGCTGAATATTGAAATATTAACAGTGGCTACTATTATTGTAATTTTTTTTTAAACTTTCACACAGATTTATTCTTCTGTTCTGGGACTAATACCCATTCATCTTTCAATCTATTATTGTAATTTTAATATTTGTTGTGGCTGGTTGAATTTTTTTTCTGTTGTTACTTTGGTGTTTTTACATTAGGGAGAACCCAAACCTCCTCTTGTTCTTATGATGCTCTCCAAGGAAGAGAAGTATAATAAGATACTCCATTAGACCTTATCTCCTAGGAATGGAATTCCTTCTCTGGTTTAAAGGTCAGCACCCTTGTGGTTAAATCTCTTTTCTTTCTCTATTCCTAAAGAGAAGTGGGTAATCCCTATTTTTAGGTAATCCTTACTCCAGAGTAGATTTGGGAGGTCAGCCTTGGCCGGCAGAGTTTTAGAAACTAGGGTAAGTTTTATTTCTCGGTCCTTTGTCTTTGGAGTAAAAGGCATGCTTTCAGTGGGTCTTTTCTTGTTTTGGGGCCATAAGCTACCAACTAAGGGTAGTGCTGAAAGGAGAAAACATACAACGTCATTACGTTTTAAGTGTTATTATGGTTGAAAAAGGGAGTCTTCTCATAGGTCTGAACTCGGTCAGAATACTTTTCACTGGAATATGAGGCCCGGCTTCTAATGGTCATCTAACGTTTATTTGTCTTGCTGTGTTGGGTTATGTCTTATGCATATATTCCCTCATATTCCCTCAAGAAATTCACAGAGCTTTTTCTTACTATCTGACTGAAAGTACCCAACCTCTCTATTTCCTTCATAACACTTATTACATTAAGAAATTATATATCTGTTTGTGTGTTTGTCTATTCTTTTATCTGTCTCCCCTAATTGAACATATCCTATGTGAGATCAAGAACTTTGTTCTATCTTGATCACCTGGAGCAAAATGCGCACTCAGTAAACACTCATTGAACAAGGGGATATACCCTGAGACGACTCCCAGTGAGTCGTACCTTTGTGTAATTCCCCCTTGAGTGTAGACAGATCTTGTGATTGGCTTCTAGCCAACAGAACATGGCAAAGATGAGAGGATTTTTTAAAATTTAGTTAAGACCCCAAATCAGTTGACTTTTGAGTTAATAAAAAGGAAGATTATCCTGGATGGATCTGACTTAATGAGGTGAAATTCTTAAAAATCTCTATGCCTTATTAATATCACTATTTAATAGTACCCTGTTCCATTGCTCCACACTGCATATTTATGGATGTAAAACAAGGAAATAAGGTTAACCGGGTTTCTTTATGCACACATTTACACTTTTAATTTTTAAGACTTAATTAAGGGTTATTGCGAACCTCTTCAAGAAGTGGCCATCTAATTAGTATACTAAAACATTTGAACAAGAGTGAAAGATACTTTCAAAGCTATATATGAACAAATGCAAGAGCAGAGAGCAAACTGAATTGATGATGATGAGTGATTAGACAGACTTAAGGTCGATATAAGTGAAAAGATAACAGTTTTACCTTTCTTTTTTCCCTGAGTCTTCTTGCCTCTGCAGTCATTCCTACTACATATTATCTTCTGTATGTACCATTTATAATTTGCTTTCGTACTAAATAGTGTACAGTTTCAACTCAAACCCTTGGCTATAGATGCAATGTATACAAAGATGGCTCCAAAATTTTTGTCTACCCCAGCTCTCCTTTCTGAGCTCTAGTCTTATAGAACATAATTCTTTGCTGGACTCATATCTTTGGGTATCTTAAACTATGCTTCTGGGTGATCTCTGAAAGACCTATACATAAATCTGCTTATGTTAAAATTCTTTAGCACCTGCAAGGTTATCCATCTATTACCTGTTGTTTTGCAGTGTTTCAATCTTCTCTCTCATTTCTTTACCCTGTGCTCCAGCTGCATTTAACGTCTTGCAGATTGTGCATTCACCAGACAATTTTATTCTCTGTCGTGTGCCAGTTCTTGTACATGAAAATTACCTCCATGTCTACTTAGTTCAAGTATGGCTTCTTCTGTGATGACTTGTAGAAATGATAACATCCTTTTTGATGTTCCAACCTCATCTTCTACAAGCATGTATGCTAATGGCTGTCACAATAGGCTTCATGTTTGTATCTTCAGCTTGATTTGAAATACCTTTAGAGTAGCAACTGTGTCTGGACATCTCTGTAAGCTCAGCACATACCACCATACACATGATAAGTTCTCATTAAATGTATGATGAATGAAGGACTGAATAAGGAAGGTATAGCTTCCTTTTTGAAGGAGTTTGAAAAAGTTATCTATGTTTGTCGAAAACATTTTTTACTAAAATATATTTCCACTCTTAAGTAGACTGTCTTAGTCATTCAAGAAAAACATCTGCCATAGCCAAATGATTAGATGTGTCCTTTGGACTCTCGGAGCCTCTTTCCTGGTTACATATCACAGGGACATTCACACACAGACCCACGAGGGGACATGTAGAATCTTCATTAGTCTTACTTGTAGAAACCTAGAGTTGGGAGGCTACGTAGTTGTCCATTGCTAGGGTAATGGATAAGGAACGTAATGCAAATGCACATTATGGACTACTATGCAGCAATCAGAATCAGATATATGTCCAGAAATTTGGCTATATCTTTTAAAATATAGAGCTGAGTTAAAAAGTAATACTCAGAATAGTATCTACAGAATACTATTTATTTAAATTAAAATGCATGTGCAAACAATGCAAGACTCACAATAGTGCATACATATAAAGGATACACAATAAACATGTTAGAGTATTTTCTTCTGAAAGGAAGACAAATGTGAAGAAAGTGAATAAAAGCAATAGATTAAATAAATCAATAAATAAAATTAGAGAAACAATAAGTGTAATACATCAGGTGCCTGGGTGGCTTTGTGGGTTAAGCCTCTACCTTCTGCTAGGTCATGATCTCAGGGTCTTGGGATCAAGCCCCACGTTGGGGTTTGCTCAGCAGGGAGCCTGCTTCCCCCTCTCTCTGCTTGCCTCTCTGCTTATTTGTGATCTCTCTCTCTGTGTGTCAAATAAATACATAAAATATTTTAAAAAATAAGTGTAATACATGATGAAATTGACTGATTAACTCAAATTTCTGAACCACAAACATGAAAAGAAACTTAGAAAATAAGAAGTTAGTATAAAGGAGAATTTACACTGTTACTTAAAAATATAAGTGACCAAAAAAATAAATAAGTGACCTAAATAGAATAATTAGGAATATACAACATTATAATAACCGACTTAAGTGGAAATGGAAGTCGAGAATATCAGTAACCTTAGAAAAAATTATATTGTCAGAGAATTAGCTCAAAAAATGACCCATACATCTTTTGTGTAAGTTCTGGCAAAGCTTTAGGGAATAAATAATTCACATGCTCATTAAATTATGACACAGAATAGAAGAATGTGGGACACTTCCAAAATACAAAATCACCTTTCCTCCCTTCATACAACACTGATCCTAAAATCTAACAATGATGGGACAAAAAGAAAAACAAATATCATGACAAAGACTCTGACTCCATTTTTGATGTTTGACAGATGACGATTTTCTGCTCTTGCCTCACATCTGGGCAAGCTGCTAAGAAACCCTGAGCTTTTCCTACCCTGACACTGAAGTTCAAGCCACAGGGACCCTGACCCAGGCCCAACCCCTAACCACAATATAGACCACAGCCACGGGTACCTTCCTTCACTCAAGTCATTTTAGACCTGCTTTGGTGCCAGCCTTTCTCTCCCCAGAAGTCCTCCTATGTGAGCAGTAAACCTTTTCATGCCCTCTTATTTCACCAGTCTGTCAATGTCTGAACAAATTTCAAGTCGGGAATTGATCGCACCCAGGGCAACCACAAAATAGTTGGCATTGGGAGGTCTCTCTTATCTTGTGGGTTTTTTTGTTTTGTTTTGCCTTTTTTTTTTTAAACAAAAACAAGTTATTTATTTGAGAGAGAGAGAGAGAGCGTGAGAGGGGAGAGGTCAGAAGGAGAAGCAGACTCCCTTGTTGAGCAGGGAGCCTGATGTGAGAGTGGATCCTGGAACTCCAGGATCATGACCTGAGCCAAATGCAGCTGCTTAACCAACCAAGCTACCCAGGTGCCCTCTCTTCTCTTGTTTTTTGCCTGCTGGTGAGCACACAGATCGAGCTGCTGCCTGCTGGCCAGCATATGTTAGTTCTATTGCTGTGTGCTGCCGGGCTTGTATTTTGTTGTATTTTGAGTTGTGCTGTGCTGTGATGCATTTACTGAGCCCCACCAAACATCTGTTATAAATGTAACTAATCGAGCTGGAAGTTTTGATAAGCATTGAAGGACAGGAGTGTGGGTTTTGAAGTCCTCTTTAAAGCAGCCCCGGATTGTGGGTTTTGACCTGGACCTATTTAGGTGTTTTATCTCCAGCAGAAATCATAGCTGATTCTAGGTCCAAGGGACTCATCCTGTCACCTTTGGTTGTGTGTCTCAACCAGGCATTGACCCCTGTGCAGTGTATGGGTCCATTAGTTGATTGCCTCTGTGAGGAAGAGTCGTCACTATACTGCACATGCAGGTCCACATTCCTAAATTTATTGGGCTCCCTGGGACTCTTAAATACCTTAAATGCCTCTGCTATTGCTGGTGCTGCTGCTGCCCAGGCCTCTATAGCAGCATCATCATCCTCAAGCTTATAGGGAGGAACTCTCATGGAAGCCCATGCCATGGACCAAAATGCAGCATCATTTTATTAGATAGCTATAAAATAAACCGATAAAGACAGTAGATTTGATTGGGTACCAAAGCTTATCAACATATCAAGTGGTTAATTCAAACTCAACTTAATTTCAGAGTCCCTTAACCCAAACAAGTAATGATCACTTTGGGAGAGGCCCCTAAGTCCAATATTACTAATCTGGTCTATTTTGGAAAGGAGATATAATAAATACTATCAGGATAGAGAGGACTCCTCTCTCCCCCAGTATATCCAGCAACCAAAAACTACAGCACAACAAAATAAAACAAAATGATTTCTTTATGCAGTGGGAAGAAACAGGAACGGTAGCAGGGGTCTGTGATTTGACCTAATTGGAAATTCAAAATTTACTAAAGGAATTTATGCAAAAGAAAGATAAAAAGATTACCCACTGGCTATAGTATCTTTATAGTAAATGTTCTAAATTAACTAACATCTGCTGAGATGCACTAATTGATGAATCTTGGTGGCCTAAATTGATACTTGGGTTCAAATTGCAGTTATGACTAGGGATCGTGTTAAATTTAAACAAAGTATCATCTATATTTTTAGGGGAGTTACTGTACATAAAATAGAGGACAAAGAGGTATGCCTCACCTTAACCACCAGAAACTCTGTCTTGCCTAAATTTCTCATGGTCACAGTGTCAAGTGTCCTATAATATCCCATAGTGGGCATTGATGTTCTGGGCCCAATAGTCATAAAATAAAATTAAGCCTTTGGCACTTGAAATTGGCTTAATAAAATGGAACTCCTTGACTACCCCTTCACTTACTCCCAGGTTAAATAGTTAATATAATCCTGTACAGATTCAAACAAGACCTAAAGAAATTAAGACCACCATACAGTACCTGCTGAAGGAAAGGGTCATAGTTCCAATTGCTGACTTTGCTGATGCTGATTCTGATAAAAGTGAATGGTACCAAACACTGGATTACCTCAGGCAGCTCATTTTAGTGTAAGAGGAACAGATTATGTAGTGGGGAAAAGAAGAAAAGATGTCTATCTCACAACCTATACCAAAATAAATTCCAAATGACATAAAGACTTTATTTCATTTTTAAAATAAAAGTTCTGGAAGATCATATATCTTGCTTTGAGGAAAGACTTTCTTAGGCTGACACTAAACCAGAAACCGTAAAGGATAGAAATACTGCATTTGCGTACCTAAATAAAATGTCCTTATAAAATAATAAAATATAGATGAATTAAAAGAAAAACAAGAAAACCCTGAGAACATTTGTGGTATATACAGTGTATATGACGAAAAGTTAATATCTGTGACTTACAAAGCTTCTTTACAAAATATTTACACATTAATGAAAAATAGACAAAGAAATGACGATACTGCATTGAAGAAAAAAATGGAAACGTTAAGGGTATGACAATATCTATTTTTAACAATAAAAATGTAAATTAAAATAACAAAGTGATAGTATTTTTATTATCTAAATTGGCAAGTACAGAAAATTAGGAACACATAACATTGGCCTTGGTGCTGGCAGATGGGAACATTGATATGCGGCTGGTGGCAGCATAAATTTATATGCACTTCTTAAAACCTATCTATTAGTGTAAGTGTTTCTCTAGAGAAACAGAACGAGTAGGATGAATATCTATCTATATATGAGAAGAGGTTTATTATAAAAAAAATTGGCTCACATGATTATAGAGGCTGATATGTCTTAAGATGTGTAGTTGGCAAGCTGGAGACCCAGGAGAACTAATGATACAGTTCCACTCTGAAGTCTGGCAGGCTTGAGATCCAGAGAGAGCTGTTTCAGCTCAAGTCTGAAGACAGGAAAAAGTCAGGTTCAACTTGATGTTTTACTTCCAGTTTGAAGGCAGTCCGCCGTGAGGAGTTCTGTCTTATTCAGGCCAGGATCAACATTTTTGTTCTCTTCTGGCCCTCAACTGATTAAATGAGGCCCACCCACATTAGGGAGGGCAATCTATTTTACTAAGTCTATCAATTTAAATGTTAAGCTCATCTAAAAACACCCTCCCAGAAACACCCAGAATTATGTTTGATCAGATATCTGGACACCCCGTGGCCTGGTTAAGTTGACACATAAAGTTAAGTGTGTCTGTGTGTGTATGTATTTATATATGTGTGTGCATTGTTTGAACTACAAAATCTACTTGTAAGAATTTATTCTAAGAAAATGATTAACAATAAATGCAAAGATTTAGTTTAATACATTACTGTTGTTTACAATAAAAATTGGAAAATATAAAAATGTTAAAAAGTTTAAGAAATATGAGAAATTTTTATTTAAAAAATATATACCTACAAAGGAAAAAATCCAGAAATAGGTATACATCACCTGTTCTCTCTTTGATAGACTTATAGGTGGTTTTCTCTATCTCTTTTTTTTTCTTATCTGTGTTTTCTAATTATTATTGAACAATATGAACTAGATGTGTAATAAAATATTTTTAAAAAATAGATAAACTGTCACCTTTTGATGCATTACTATACTCTGTATCTTTACCTACCCAAAGAATTGGGTAAGTATTGTGTTTATATACTACTTTGTTCCTCTTAATATTTTAATTATATATTACATTTAGCCATGCTATTTAAACCATTTGAAAACATAATTTTTAATGTCTGCATGAAGCTTCATTATTCACATGAACCACACTTCATTTAATCATATTCTATTGTTCAACAGTGGAAGTATTTATAATAGTGAAAAACTGGAAACACTGTTGTGTATATATTTTGATCCTTAGCACAGATCTCTACAAGTGGAATTAATTAATCAATTTAAATTTTTGAGGTTTTCAGTTAAGTATTTTAAATTGTCTCTTAACCCAGCTGAATGAACTTTTTTCCTGCCTTCTACCAAAAACCCTGGGTTCATCACATCTGAGGTAATTATGACAAACAAATAAACACAAAACTTTTGTTAATTTGAGTGGCTAAATATGGGATTACATTTAGTTTTTATAATTTTCACACCTTTGTTCCAAGTATCTAGTATGTAAGTTTGAATATTTTTCACATTCATTAGCCATGTATGTATGTAAGGTTGTATGTAAGTTTGAAGTATGTAAGGTTGAATATTTTTCACATTCATTAGCCGTGTATATATCTTATTTGTTTTCATTTTTTAAAAGTTTTTATTTACATTCCAGTTAACATTTAACAGTGTATTTTCCCATTTATTCGCTTGATTTTTCTGTATATATAAGGCAGGAGAGGGGAATCTAATTCAGTATAACTCTTTATGTTGTAAAAATTTGATCCTTCGCGTATTTGTAGCTAATGCTTATTCCCAATTTGTGGTTTGTGAGTATTCCTTCAAAAATAACTGTATTTGGCAATTTGCGACGACGTGGATGGAACTAGAGCGTATCATGCTTAGTGAAATAAGTCAATCGGAGAAAGACAACTATCATATGATCTCCCTGATATGAGGACATGGAGAAGCAACATGGGGGGTTAGGGGGATAGGAGAAGAATAAATGAAACAAGATGGGATTGGGAGGGAGACAAACCATAAATGACTCTTAATCTCACAAAACAAACTGGGGGTTGCTGGGGGTGGTGAGATTGGGAGAGGGGGAGGGGGTTATAGACATTGGGGAGGGTATGTGCTATTGTGAGTGCTGTGAAGTGTGTAAACCTGGCGATTCACAGACTTGTACCCCTGGGGATAAAAATACATTATATGTTTATTTAAAAAAAAAATTTGGAGGGGGAGGCGAACCATAAGAGACTGTGGACTCTGAAAAACAACCTGAGGGTTTTGAAGGGTCAGGGGTGGGAGGTTGGGGGAACAGGTGGTTGGTAATAGGGAGGGCACGTTTTGCATGGAGCACTGGGTGTTGTGCAAAAACAATGAATACTGTTACACTGAAAAAATAAATAAAATGGAAAAAAAATAACTATTTACTTAGGGTGCACTAGGTGTCAAGCGTTAGTGCTTTAAATAAACAATTTCATTAGGTGTCATAATAACTTTAGGCTTAAATGTTATTATCCCCATTTTATAGATAAGGAAAGTAAGGGATAGAGATTGAGTGTTTTGTCTGATGCTACCCCTTGGGATTATACTGCTTACATAGAATCCTGGCCCCAAACACTGAGAAGCCGATGGGTTGCCATTGTCCCAGGATCTCAGAGTGGGTGGACAATAGGAAAGAGCCATATACAGGAGCACCTGGACACATGATAATGATAATAATAATGGTATTTTCCTCCATAGAGTGAAGTGCATCTCCATGTTGAATTTAATGTGCTTCAAAGATCTGCATCTCCATCGAGTTCCATGTAGTCCTGTGCCAAAACAAATAGAGGCTGCTATTTGGGCATATTTTCTTAGGTTTTTACTCATTACACACTTGAAAAAAGTTGTGAGTATTTATATACTTCAGAGTTAGTCCTATACCAAATGAATCCCCAGGCCTTTCTGGCTTTTACTTGTTCAAGTTTTGACAAATTTTAAAATGGTATTTGTAGTTCATTGTGTGACTTTAATGCATGATTTGCATTGATTTATCTCAGTCAGAGAAGGGGATAAATTTGCCTGTATACTCACCACACAGAATTAGCAAATTAAAAAATGTTAGCGTTTGATCAGATTTGTCACATGTACACAGATGTTCAGTAAGGAGTTGAAATCCATTTTATTCTTGCTTTCCAGGGTTATTCTCCCATCTTTACAAGAAATTGTGTGTCTTCTTCCGGTTCACTTCATATTTTCTGTTATGAAAATAAATACAAATTTTAAATATGTGCATATATATGTTATATACAGACATAAATGTCTTTGCGACATATAACCTATTATATGTTTTTAGAAACTGAATCAATGCCAAAGCAACTGCAGTGTGTTTTATTAAATGCAAGATATGTATTGAATGTACCCATATTTCTCATGTCTTACTGATTCATTTCAGAAATTGGCTATTATTTATTACATGAATCTACCCTAACTTATTTATTATCATGATGGGCATTTCAGGTTTTCTCACTTTTTTCCAGTATCACAAAAGGACTGTGTATGTAGCAGTTCTCCAACTTCCATAGCCTGTATCAGTACTTCAGTCCTTTTTATTGCAAATAATAATCTATTTTGTGGATATACCATATTTTGTTTATCCATTCTTCAGTTGATGAACATTTGGATTATTTGGACTTTGGGGCTGTCTTGGACAATGCTGCTATGAACATTAGTGAACAAGTTTTTGGATGGATATGTGTTTTCATTTCTCTTGGATATATATACCTAAGTGTGAAACTGCTTGATTTTGGGTAAATCTTTGCTCAATTTTTTGAGTAATTGTCAAACTGTTTTCCACAGGGGCTGCATCATTTTAAATTCATATCATTAATGAGTGAGTTTTCTAATTTCTTAATATTCAGCACTTATTGGTGGTGTCTTTTAGCTTACAACCATTCTAGTGTGTATATGAAGTGGTATCTCGTTATGGTTTTGATTTGCATTCCCCCAGTGATGAAAGATATTGAGCATCGATTCGTATGATAATTGCCCATCTTTATATGTTCCTTGGATAAATGCCTAAACAAATCATTTGCCCATTTTTAATTGTATAATTTATCTTTCTATTGTTGAGCTGGGAATTCTTTATACATTATGGATAAAAAATCTTTGTTAGATACATGATTTGGAAATACTTCTCCAATTGTGTGGGTTGTCTTTTCACTTCCTTGATGGTATCCTTTGAAGCACAAAAGATTTTAATACTGATGAATTCTAATTTATTTTTTCATTTGTCACTTGTACTTTTAGTGTCATATCTAAGAAATCTTTGCCTAATCCAAAGTTATAAAGACCTTAATCCTGTGTTTTTTCTAATATTTAAATAGTTGTAGCTCTTATGCTTAGGAATATGATATATTATTAGTGAATTTTTAAAATAATTTTTTTAGATTTTTTTAAAAAATTCATTTGAAGGAAAGACAGAGACAGAAACAGAGAGAGCACAAGCAGGGACAGAGGCAAAGCGAGATGGAAGAGCAGACTCCCCACTGAGCAGAGAGCCTGACATGGGGCTTGATCCCGGGACCTGGAGATCAAGACCTGAGTCCAAGGCAGAGGCTTAACCATATGAGCCACTCAGGTGCCCGTTTAATGAATTTTTATATATGATATGAGATGGGGTCCACGGTCACTCTTTTGCAAATGGATACATTGATTGGTTTACATCTTGTTTAAATATATACAAATAGGGGGCATGATGACATTGAACTAGTACTTATATGTACTTGAGATGGGAGAGGTGGTTTACCATGTTAGCCCAACTGCTACGGGGACTCAAAGATAATTCTAAAAACCTTGTCTAATATGAAAAGAGGTTGTACCAAAATCACAGACCTGAGCCATGTGCTAGTATTGGGTGTAGCAGTCTCAATGATCACAAACCCATTCATTGGAATGATGTTTGGTAAGCGGATGAAAGATTTTACATTTAAAATAATTTTTAAAAAGGACTATAATATCAATGGTCTTTACAAATATTAGCTTTTATGACTTCAAAACTTGAATCTAATTAACCAGAACTTTCTTTTAAATCAACTTGCCTGTGCAGAATGAAAATGAGAAGAGATATTCATAAAGATAATCCCGTTATTGTCCATGTACTTATTATTTCCTGAATCTTTCCCCTCCTTTCTTTTGAGATATAATCAACATACAGCACTGCATAAGGCTACAGTGTACAGCATAATAATCTGACTTACATATGTTGTGAAATGATTGCCATACTAGGTTTGGTTAACAGCCATCAATTCCTATAGATATACATACTTTCTGAATCTTAAAGGTAAATTGTTTCTGAAATTTAGAAATTTTTGAAATTTTGATATTGAAAAGGGATCTCAAAACTTATCAGCCTTGATGCCATTATTTCACAGATTAGAAAGCTGAGTTCAAGAGTGTTTAAGTGACTTGTTCAAAGGCATCTGACTAGGTAATGAGAGACCACAGAGTTGAATCCAAATCTGCTGACTTTTTGTGAGATCAGTAATTTCCCCACTCACATCCTGTTGCCCTGCAGACAATGAGAACAATAGAAGCTTTGAGTGTACCTGTTGGTTTATGATTGGTCTAGGGAACACTCACACAACTCTACTAGAAATAGATTATGAAGGGGCACAAAGACTATCATAAAAATGATGAATACCGATTCCATAAGTGATGCCATCATAAATAAGGACCTAAGAAATTTCATTTTAATTAAATATTGCTCCCTCATTATTTATACTTGAGTTTGTCCTGTACAATTTCCTTTCATAGATCTAGAAATGAAAAGCTGTGTAGATAAATGTTGGATTCTGTGTATCTTAATATCCCTGCATTCCTGGAGTCTAACATGTGAAAGCATACGTTCTGCCTTTTTTTCAGTTAAATAGCACCATTTTTAGGACAAAATTTAGAATGAAAGTTTCACTTTCTATTAAGGATTTGTTTATCTTGCAATTAATAAGATCTAAAGGAAGCCATTAGTAAAATTTTATGGGGGGGAGATGGATAAACAATATAGGTGAGGAAGATTCTAAAAACTAGCTGTCTAAAATAGAAGTGAGTTTTTATAGCTTTATTGTTCAAAAGTATTTTTATTTTTGTAGTTTTTAAAAAAAATTTATTGGCACATATAATGAGAAACTAATTAGTAATGTAATGGCAAAAAGAGTTTGAGTTTTGTTCAGAAACGAATAGAAGGAAAGTCTCTTCATATTACTAGAAACATTTCTTTTCTGCTTAATTGCATTACATAGTGATGGTTTTAAATTGCAAAAAAGGAAAATATGTTTGTGTTACCCTGAGAATAATTGAATTGTTTTAGTTATTGTTGTTTTTTAAAAAATCCCAGAGTAATGAACCATCCATATTTTTTCAAAGTAAAAACTTAGGAAATATAACCTATACCTTTTTGCATAAAATAAGAACTGTAAAAACTTACCTTTGTTTTGCAGATTTTTTTTCTAAGAAACTTATTATACTAATCTCCATGCAGTCTTTAGACAAAAGGAAATCAATAATCTACAGGGAAGAAGTAGAAATAGCAGGAAAAATTTAATGTCTTTTAAAACACCAAATAATAAGTGAAGTAGGTTTTCTGCATTTTACTTATTTAGGCAAGGTCTGATTTTGAGACAAGGTAAAGCTTCTTGCCTTTTTATTCATTCATTTCAAACAGTTAGTAAACACCAACCAGAAATTGCATTATAGGGTGACAGGCATTGGGCAAAGCATCAGTATCTTTGCATCAAGGTAAAAGAACATTTCTGCTCTCAGTTTATTTAGTCTAATGGAGAGCAAAGAAAGCCAGATGTTTGACTATAGTATCACATAAGTAAAATTCAGAGGACTTGAAAAACAAATAGAGGGCATCATGTCCAAACCAGAGGAGTAAAGGACACAGAAGACCCTTGTTGCAGAGTCTAACTTACTACAGCGTCTACCAGGTCCAAATCATTTTTCAAGACCCTCCAAAGCAGACATTACCTAGGAGGCATCATTAGGTCCAAGATTACAGTGTTCTCATTTCATGATCTGTTTTTGCACTAGTATTTCACTCATGGGTAAGATGCAAAGTGTAAGGGAAAGAACATGGACCTTGGAGCGATCACTCCAGGGTACAATCATGGCTTACCCATTCAACTGGCAATATGACTTCAGAGAAATGACTGCATTTCGCTGGACCTCTGTTGCCTAATTTTTAAAATGATCATAATAATGAGGTAATTTGTATGTTTAAGTGAGGCAACGTTTAATGTGTTGATACAGTTCCTGGCACTTAACAAAATTTTTTAAAGCCACGAGTAGTCATTAACATCCATTACTTTTTAAAATCATTCCAAAACCAAAATTATTAATGGTAAAATTTTAAAACTTTAAACAAGTTTTAGATAATGTAGTTCTGTTGAGCTTTTTTTAAAAGTAGGTACAACACCCAGGATAGTAGGGGAATTTCGCAAGTAACAAGTAGGCTTTATTATGTTTTTCACTTTATTTTATTTTATTTCTTTTCAATAGGCTTTATTTTAAAAATTAATGTATAAATCCACTGTTTGGATCTCCTGATCACATTTTCACATATATATTGCTTATCAATAGAACCATAATTAAATATTTATTCAATACATATTTTTATATTGGTGCTTCAGGCTAGAGCACAAAATCCTATTTAACCCACAATATAAGTGAAAGGTGAGGTATTCCTTCCATGAGCCCTTCCACACCTTGCAACTGATACGTAGGAGGTGATGGCCAGTGGCACCACTGGTGTCCACTTTTGCAAGAGTATTAACTTGTGGTTTCTGCACAGTGTAACACAGACAACAAAATGTACACAAATATGTCTACGCTGTGTAGTTTCATACACCTAATAAATATTTTATTAGCCTTTACATTTGTCCTTTATAATGACTTGGTAATTGGTATAGTGGATTATCAATAATTTAAAGAAATGGTCTGAGATCTCTCACCAAAGCCTTAAATAATTCTATCCATTTAATTCAATAAACATGCCTATTATGATCTACGTCTGTGCTAGGCATTAGGTATAACTAATAAAGGCATTTTCTAGCTCTGCAATTCCTATAAAATTACAGAAGAAAATACAGTGCCATAGCATGTGTGTGCTACTCAGTGGTGGACAAACCCCAGCCTCTGCTTGACCGATGTTCACAATATGCAAGCTCATGTGCAATGTAGTAAAAATACCTCACTGTATGCAGGGTGTGTGTGTGTAGAGTATTATGCACAATGTGTAGATTAATATAGTATGCATTGTTATTTTTGCTTAAGCTTGATTTGTTATTCTTTTTTGGGGGGGACTCCTTTTTTAAAATTTTAAAAATTTTTTGTAAATATATAATGTATTATTAGCCCCAGGGGTACAGGTCTGTGAATCGCCAGGTTTACACACTTCACAGCACTCACCATAGCACTTTTAGCAATAAGATTCTTATAAGTTTTCCCTCAAGTTTTTGAATAAGTTCAACTTTTAAAATCCTAATATTACAGCCTATTACTTGAACTCTTGGTATTTATATCCAATTTTATTAGCATTTTCAAAATACTGTGTAGCCAAAAAAAATTACAGAAACAAATTAGATGCTGAAGTTGTGATACAAGTATAGTTATTATTAACCACTTTTGTTTTCACATTGTTGTGTTCAACTGAATATATCTAGAAATCTCACTGACTGAATCTGTAGTAAGTAAAAACTTAAGTTGGGTTTATAAAAATACTTTTCTATCGATAAGGCAGCCAGTTATCTTACCAGCAACATAGTCTACCAAAGACTATTAGAGATTGCAGTTCAGGACACGTAAGCTAGGACAAAACCATAAGCAAGTCCAACAAACAATAGGAGAGGAATATTATTTTATGCAGAAGGAAGAAACTGGGAAGGGGTGTTTTGAATGAAAGTCCATTGGAGAAAAATGAATTAAGGGTGATGACAGTCTCTCACTGGCTGAGTTTTAGGGGTGGTTAATTTCTTGTAGATGAGACAATATATGTCTTTTCCAGTTGGGCCCTGTAACTGATTCTTTCCCTGTTGAGTATTCTTCTGTTGGGGGTTGTAACTCACAATTTTTCCTGTAATTGGCACTGAGTAGTATGCTCCTCCTTGTGGCATCACAACTCCATTTTAGTGAGGTTTCCCTTTATTAATTTTCACATTGCTAATGAACTCTTCCATGTATTTTTAAAATATTGGGATTACTTATAGATTATCAAAGATTTGGGGGGGGGAAGCCTTCTGAAAATCCAAACCAAGGAGATAGGATAAGAATAGGTTATTTTCATCAAAATATAACAATAAGGAAAATATATAGGAACTGGACCCCTATGCAGTCTTTAGGAAAGTGATGAGGTGAAAAAGAATGGAGAGCATTTTTGCTTACTAAACGGGAAATTTTTAAGAGAAAGCATTGTATTGATTCAAACCTTTATGAGATGTTGCTTGAGAATTTATGTTATCCAAATTATATCTCTCTCAAATCTCTTCTAAATGCTAAGAAGTCAAACAAAATTATATTTATATTTGCTATAGGTATTACATTAGTTTTAGGTCAGTTTTATGATGTGGTTTTTTAATTTGGTTGCATATACATGGGGAGATATAGATATAGATACATTGAGGGCCTTTGTATAATTGTCATATATATAATTATAACTATTGTATCTTATTTTTATGCCTATTTTATATGACTGGAAGTACAATTTTGTCATGAAACTGGGCATAGAGTTGTAGTTTTGTTATCATTATCACTCTGAATTTTTCATTATTACTATAATTTATGAGATAGCATATTCTCCTCCCCATTATGACATTGTTCTTATGGAAACATACGACCCCCTTCAGGGCAACCTGCCTTATGTTGTGATTTCCTGGCAAACACTGTAATGAAAGTATTTGTAATAAAAATAGAAAATGATTTTTTTGAAATATTAGCTAAAAAAAGATTAAAATTAAATACTAGTTTTTGAAAACATAGGATACTGACACTTTAGACGAAATAATTATCTAACCTATTCCATGGGAGTCATTGCTAAAAATAATGAAGAACAGTTGCCCTGTACAGACCATTTTGTGTGAAAGTCCTGCCTATATCTATTTCTATTTCTTATAATGCACTGAATATCAGATGGTTAGAAATGATAAAAATTTCTCATCAGGGAAACCCATTACAGGTATTCTAAACTACAGCTGAGCTCACAATCTTGCCTGGGAATGTGAGACTGTGTCCGGCTGACTGCTACTATATGTTTGAACAGGGCTGGGGTCACATGCCTCAGGTTCAGAATATTTGTTGAGGAAGAGACTTCTGTCTTTCCTGGCTTGCCTGTGTTTCCTGTGGCATTGTGTTTGTCACTGCTATGGGTGATTCATGGAGGTATATATTGCTCTTGGATTTGCTATAGTAAGGCTACTACTAAGGGCAGGGGATGACCCCAAAGATGGTGGTTCTGAAATCTTGAGGCAAGTCTCAGAAATTTCTCCTCAGAGAAGTTTCATGTTTAACTTCTACAAAGGCAGTAAAAAAAATTTGCCTTTCTCACTGAGTTGCCTAATGTGTGTGTGTGTGTGTGTGTGTGTGTGTGTGGTAACTTATCATATTTACCCTTCCAATCATACAGATGTCACTGATGGCCCAGTACATTTTTCTGGAATGAGATTTCCTTTCCGTCAATTTTTTCTGTAGCTGTGGGAAATGCTCCAGTGAAAAGCTATAATTCATGGGTCATGCGTACACATTCAGCATTGGGACATGCTTCAGTGGGCATGCATTGCACTTCCTTAGTTAGGAACCTTGAACTCCAACTCCAAACATGGCACTGATAAAAGCTTTGCTAGGCTCCAGCCAAAGAGGTAAATCTAGATCAGTTAGGTGAGTTTCTGTGGAGCGTAAATGGATATATGAAAGGTTTAAATCTTTTTCCTGACTACAGTACTACCAGGCTAAGTAAGACACCTGGGGTATGTTAATTGGAACCAATTCCGTTTTCTTCAGCAGCTCAGTGGGAAGTCAGTGGGTAGGGAGGAGAGGAGGAGAAGAGGAGGAGATGTGGTGTCACAAAGGGGTTGCAAAGTAATGTTCTAGCTGTATTTCTATGATTTTCATCGAGTGTATTTTTCCAAAATTAAGGACCACCCCTCTTATGCAAAACTGAAAAAAAAATTAAAAGCGGCAACCAAAAGGATACTTATGTTAAATAAAACTCAGCTACTAAGAGTTTTTCACAGATGGTCACAGGGTCCAGACATAATATAAGTGCATGAAGCTGAACTAAGTGGGGACTGTGATGAATGGAGTCCAGAGCACAGGTTCCATCAAAAATGTCAGCCACTACCCAGCCAGGTGACTGTTGGCTGGTAGACCTGTGGGCCAGGTTGCCAGGTTTGCTGGTTTTTCAAAGGAAATGGGAAACTTTTTTTCCCGTGAAATCAACTGATTTTAAGGAGAGGGTAACTACATTTTTGACAGCATGTAGGCAAAACAAAACATGTCTATGGGTCGGCAACGTATCCCCTCTGAGTTATCGTGAGTGATGTCTGATGTTGCCATATGGATCAGTAAGGAGACTGAGCTGCTGACTGACACCAGCAGGGATTTCAAGTTCCCTTAGCAGACCCAGGTTGAGTCAGTGGCTCAAAGATGTCTTTCAGAAGTCAGGCTGTTTCTGTCCTCTAATCTTCCATTCTCAGCATTTAGTTTTATATCCCTGGACTTGTTGCCTCGTGGCTGAAATGTGGCTGAAATCGTCTCATTTTCATACATCCACATCAGAAGAAGTGAGAAAAAGAGCTTTCTTGCCATGTACTCTACCCTTCATCAGCGAGGAAGTGTTTTGTTCTCAGAACACACCAAGAAACTAGTTCTCATCTCCAGGCAAGCGGTAGATTACATGCAAAAGAAGCTGGGAAAGTGAGTAGCTGGCCTTTTCAACTTGAAAGTAAGAGGTAGGCAAGGTGAAAGAAGGCTGAGAATGGGCACTGGGAGGCCAACCAGGCTGGTATCTATTAGATTTTCCAGTCAGTACGGATTTGTGTTTCTTTTGGTTATACTCTTGTAGCTGTTGGAACTCATAACTCAATGGCATCAATAAATTTCTCTTTCAAAAGAAGAGATAATGTCACTGCTAAGGAAAAGTCACAACTGCAGGCTTCTAGAAGTTCTTGACAGAAAAGGTTGTGGCAGCCTTGCTGATGCCATTTTATTAGGACAAACTGAATTAATGAGAAGGTGGAGTCACAGGAAAAATGTTTCGAAAGCATCGAGGGCAATCTATTAATTTATTCTTTAAAAAAATTGAGTGTGTGTTCTGAAAGTGATACTTTACCTCTGTGGGTTTTGTTTGCAAAAACGCTGACCCTGACCTAACCATTAGAAGAACATGAGACGAAATCAATTAGGGACATCCAGAAAAATAAATAAATAAATAAATAAAGGGACACCTGGGTGGCTCAGTGGGTTAAGCCTCTGCCTTTAGCTCGGGTCATGATCCCGGCATCCTTGGATCGAGTCCCGCATCAGGCTCTCTGCTCTGCTCAGGGGGAGCCTGTTTCCCCCCTCTCCCTTTCTGCCTGCCTCTCTGCCTACTTGTGATCTCTGTCAAATAAATAAATAAAATCTTTAAAAATAAATAAATAAAAATAAAAACCCCTAAATCTCCTCAAAACTGTCAAGGCCAGCAAGGACAAGGAAATTCTGAGAAACTGTCACAGCCAAGAGGATGGAGACATGAGGCTTAAATGCAATGTAGTATCCTGGATGGGATCCTGAAAAAGAAAAAGGATATTAGGAAAAAACTAGTGAAATCTGAAGAAAATATCAAGTTTAGTTAATTGCAATATGCCAGTGTTATTGTCTTAGATTTGAAAAATGTACTGTGAGAACGTAAGATGTTAACAGTAGGGTAACATGGGTAAAGGGCATGTGGAAAATCTCTGTGCTATCTTTTCTATTTTTCTTAAATTTTTAGGAAAAAAAAACAAGTATGTTTTTCCTCCCAGTTTCCTAACAGAGCTCAGTTGTCAGCATCTCTGTAATGCAAGAGTTTGGCATAAGCTTCATTCTGCAGGAAAATTTTTGATCGATGAGTGTTTATGTTTTAGGTCATATTTATTGGTAACTAGTATTTTAGGGCAGCAACTTCTATTATTTGTCTAGATTATTTCATTTTAAGAAGTTTTATTCATATTTTTCTTTCCTACGTCTCACTCTATTTTGAATTCCCATAAATCCCTTTAGCTTCTCTGTTATTTTCAAGCCCAGAAAACACACCCTGAATTTTAACTAGTTCGTCTCTTCTTCCTTGGGCCTCAGTCCCATTCCCTTGCCCTCCTGATTTCAACGGTAGTCCAAAAAAGCAAACCCTTTCCCATGATTAGTGTATTTGGAAGCTTATGTGCACAGTGACTTTGGACTCTTGCCTGGAATTCTTAGCTTCCTCTCTCCAGTGTCGAACAAAACAACAGATCCTGAAGGAATTAGACTTTGTGAATTTGTAGGGTAAACCAGAAGCTCTCATAAACAGGTGACTGCCGTGTAGGAGGATGTCTGATCGCTGAGGGAAAGAAGAATGACGCAGTCCAGGAAGAGGACGTAGGTATAGAATTAGAATCTAAGGAGCCTAAAGGACTTCAAGTTTTTAAAATCTTAATTTCTCCTTTGCCGTATATCGTTTCTCTTTCTTGGAAGGAACATTTCTTTCTTTCTTTTTTTTTTTTTAAAGATTTTATTTATTTATTTGACAGACAGAGATCATAAGTAGGCAGAGAGGCAGACAGAGAGAGTGAGAGGGAAGCAGGCTCCCTGCCGAGCAGAGAGCCCGATGCGGGACTCGATCCCAGGACCCTGAGATCATGACCTGAGCCGAAGGCAGCAGCTTAAACCACTGAGCCACCCAGGCGCCCCGGAAGGAACATTTCTTACTTTCTTTTTTTCTTTTTTTTTTTCATTTTAATTAATTTATTTTTTCAGCGTAACAGTATTCATTGTTTTTGCACAACACCCAGTGCTCCATGCAGTACGTGCCCTCCCTATTACCCACCACCTGTTCCCCCAACCTCCCACCCCTGACCCTTCAAAACCCTCAGGTTGTTTTTCAGAGTCCATAGTCTCTTATGGTTCGCCTCCCCTTCCATTTTTTTTTTTAACAAACATATAATGTACTTTTATCCCCAGGGGTACAGGTCTGTGAATCGCCAGGTTTACACACTTCACAGCACTCACGATAGCACATACCCTCCCCAATGTCCATAACCCCCTCACCCTCTCCCAATACCACATCCCCCCAGCAACCCCCAGTTTGTTTTGTGAGATTAAGAGTCATTTATGGTTTGTCTCCCTCCCAATCCCATCTTGTTTCATTTATTCTTCTCCTATCCCCCTAACCCCCCATGTTGCTTCTCCATGTCCTCATATCAGGGAGATCATATGATAGTTGTCTTTCTCCGATTGAGTTATTTCACTAAGCATGATACCCTCTAGTTCCATCCACGTTGTCACAAATGGCAAGATTTCATTTCTTTTGATGGCTGCATAGTATTCCATTGTGTATATATACCACATCTTCTTTATCCAGTCATCTGTTGATGGACATCGAGGTTCTTTCCATAGTTTGGCTATTGTAGACATTGCTGCTATAAACGTTCGGGTACACGTGCCCCTTCAGATCACTGCGTTTGTATCTTTAGGGTAAATACCCAGTAGTGCAATTGCTGGGTCATAGGGTAGTTCTATTTTCAACATTTTGAGGAACCTCCATGCTGTTTTCAAGAGTGGTTGCACCAGCTTGCATTCCCATCAACAGGGTAGGAGGGTTCCCCTTTCTCCGCATCCTCTCCAGCATCTGTCATTTCCTGACTTGTTAATTTTAGCCATTCTGACTGGTGTGAGGTGATATCTCATTGTGGTTTTGATTTGTATTTCCCTGATGCCGAGTGACGTGGAGCACTTTTTCATGTGTCTGTTGGCCATCTGGATGTCTTCTTTGCAGAAATGTCTGTTGATGTCCTCTGCCCATTTCTTGATTGGATTGTTTGTTCTTTGGGGGTTGAGTTTGCTAAGTTCCTTATAGATTTTGGATACTAGCCCTTTATCTGATATGTCGTTTGCAAATATCTTCTCCCATTCTGTCAGTTGTCTTTTGGTTTTGTTAACTGTTTCCTTTGCTGTGCAAAAGCTTTTGATCTTGATGAAATCCCAATAGTTCATTTTTGCCCTTGCTTCCCTTGCCTTTGCCTTTGTTCCTAGGAAGATGTTGCTGCGGCTGAGGTTGAAGAGGTTGCTGCCTGCGTTCTCCTCAAAGATTTTGATGGATTCCTTTCTCACATTGAGGTCCTTCATCCATTTTGAGTCTATTTTCGAGTGTGGTGTAAGGAAGTCGTCCAATTTCATTTTTCTGCATGTGGCTGTCCAATTTTCCTAGCACCATTTATTGAAGAGGCTGTCTTTTTTCCATTGGACATTCTTTCCTGCTTTGTCAAAGATTAGTTGACCATAGAGTTGAGGGTTTATTTCTGGGCTCTCTATTCTGTTCCACTGATCTATGTGTCTGTTTTTGTGCCAATACCATGCTGTCTTGATGATGACAGCTCTAACCCTACACGTAAAGGAGCTGGAGAAAGAACAAGAAAGAAACCCTAAACCCAGCAGGAGAAGAGAAATCATAAAGATCAGAGCAGAAATCAATGAAATAGAAACCAAAAAAACAATAGAAAAAAATCAATGAAACTAGGAGCTGGTTCTTTGAAAGAATCAATAAGATTGATAAACCCCTGGCCAGACTCATCAAAAAGAAAAGAGAAAGGACCCAAATAAATAAAATCATGAATGAAAGAGGAGAGATCACAACTAACACCAAAGAAATACAGACAATTATAAGAACATCCTATGAGCAACTCTACACCAGAAATTTGACAATCTGGAAGAAATGGATCTATTCCTAGAGACATATAAACTACCACAACTGAACCAGGAAGAAATAGAAAACCTGAACTAACCAGTAAGGAGATTGAAACAGTCATCAAAAATCTTCAAACAAACAAAAGCCCAGGGCCAGACGGCTTCCCAGGGGAATTCTACCAAACATTTAAAGAAGAACTAATTCCTATTCTCCTGAAACTGTTCCAAAAAATAGAAATGGAAGGAAAACTTCCAAACTCATTTTATGAGGCCAACATCACCTTGATCCCAAAACCAGACAAGGATCCCACCAAAAAAGAGAACTACAGACCAATATCCTTGATGAACACAGATGCAAAAATTCTCGCCAAAATACTAGCCAATAGGATTCAACAGTACATTAAAAGGATTATTCACCACAATCAAGTGGGATTTATTCCAGGGCTGCAGGGTTGGTTCAACATCCGCAAATCAATCAATGTGATACAACACATTAATAAAAGAAAGAACAAGAACCATATGATACTCTCAATAGATGCTGAAAAAGCATTTGACAAGTACAACATCCTTTCCTGATCAAAACTCTTCAAAGTGTAGGGATAGAGGGCACATACCTCAATATTATCAAAGCCATCTATGAAAAACCCACCGCAAATATCATTCTCAATGGAGAAAAACTGAAAGCTTTTCCGCTAAGGTCAGGAACACGGCAGGGATGTCCATTATCACCACTGCTATTCAACATAGTACTAGAAGTCCTAGCCTCAGCAATCAGACAACAAAAAGAAATTAAAGGCATCCAAATCAGCAAAGAAGAAGTCAAACTATCACTCTTCGCAGATGATACGATACTATATGTGGAAAACCCAAAAGACTCCACTCCAAAACTGCTAGAACATTTCTTATTTTCATCTGATAGGCATAAGTGGACATCATTGAAATGGGTGGGTTGTCAGAGACCTCAAAGTGTAATTAATAAAATTACTTCTACAGGCTCCTGAGCCCTCTGTTTTCTTTCAAAGGGTATTATCCAATCTTCTATAAATGGAAAGATATCACATAAAGAAATCAGAGATAAAACTTTTGGATTTTTTTTTCTTTAAATTTTTTTTTATTTATCTGTCAGACAGAGATCACAAGTAGGGAGAGAGGCAGTCAGAGAGAGAGAGAAGAAGGGAAGCAGGCTCCTTGCTCAGCAGAGAGCCCGATGTGGGGCTCACCCCCAGGACCCTGAGATCATGACCTGAGCCGAAGGCAGAAGCTTTAACTTACTGAGCCACCCAGGTGCCCCTGGATTTTTTTTTAACTATTGTAATCAGATCCAACAAATCTTTTTTTTTTTTTTTCCTGCCATGCACAGAAAACAGTGAATGTGTGTTTAGAAGGTACTTTTTCTAAACTGATTCTATTCTGATTCGGATTCTATTGCTCTCTTCTTTCTGGATCACATTTTCAGAGACCATGTTTTCACTGTTCTCATTCCCTTCTAGTCAATATAGCTCCTGTTGAAGAACCGAGATCTAGAAGGGAAAGTACTCTTTCTCACATGTTGCATATGGGGAGACGAGGGTATTTCATACCACATTGATTCCCTTTTCAGGCCAGCGTGGGCTGTAACTTTTGAGACTACCAAGAAAAGGACTCTCAACAGAGTGAATATCTCTTAGGAAAGCCTATGAGTGGTTGATGATAGGAAACACTGTATTCAGTTCTCATTAGCTATGGTCATTCTGCTGATCTGGGATATATGCCCAGACATAAATATGTTTTGACCTTCTGTGTGACTGCACCTGCCTTAGTTATAGCTTGGAAATTTCTTATCTTTTTGATTATGACTTTGACTTTTTTGCCTTTTAAATATATAATATTGTTTCCTATTAGCAGGAAAACTAGTAATCTTATAGATTTTGTAAGGAACATACAAATGAAAGAATCTTTGGGAGGGTAATTTGGCAGTATATATTGAAATTTTTTTCAAAGATTTTATTTATTTATTTGACGGACAGAGATCACAAGTAGGCAGAGAAGCAGGCGGGGGGGAGAGGGGGCAGGAAGCAGGCTCCTTGCTGAGCAGAGAGCCCGATGCGGGGCTTGATCCCAGGACCCTGAGATCATGACCTGAGCCGAAGGCAGAGGCTTAACGCACTGAGCCAGCCAGGTACCCCTATATTGAAATTTTTAAAAGTATGTAGTTTTTGATGCAACAACTTTATATGTAGGAATTTATCCTAAAAGGTAAGTAAGGATATATATAATATTTATCTATGGAAAACTGTTTGTAATGGCATCATTTGTAATAGTGAAATATTAGAACAATTTATATTTTAATAATTGGGAAATGTTTAAAGTATAGGATAGAGAAAAATAGTAGTTTGAAATGATTTATAAGATGGATATCTGTTTACATAAAAAATACAGTCATAATATATCAACTAAATATGCAGATAAAAATGGCAAAAGTGGGGTGTCTGAGTGGCTCAGTCAGTTAAGACTTGATCTCAGCTCAGGTCTTGATCTCTGGGTTGTGAGTTCAAGCCCCATGTTGGGTTCCACAACCAGTGTGGAGCCTACTTAAAAAAAAATGGCAGTATAGTATAATGCATATCTATATCTATATAGATATAGATATAATTTTCTTTAATCTGAATAAAACAATTTAATGATATGAATTTTCAGTATTCTTTCAACATGAGAAAGTGAGTGCTATTAAGTGTATTCTTTATTACTCACAATGACTTTTGAAAGATGGTAGTTTGTATTTACAGGTAATCTGATTTATTAATGCTATTGCCCAGACTCATGTTCCATTTATGGATTGCTTGCCATAATTCAGTGATCCCTCCAGGGGCCTGAAGTTCTCAGGTGATGAACCGCTAATTTATTTTAGAAATTACAGCATGTTCTTATTTTAAGTATCTTAGTTTAATTAATTCATACATATCTCTTAGCTATAAATTCATTTTTAGCATTAAGTTTCTTCCTTGTATGTGGGTGGGTAGAAACCATTGTTTTGCTGGGCCTGAAATAGCTGATTCTTCTTAGACTGACTGACTGACTCTTTTTCTTCCAGCCGTGGCTCTTAAAATGTGAGGAATCCTTCGAAGTCCAGTTCAAAGCCTACCTTCTCCATATGCCTTTCCTGATCACACATGTACTGAATACCCATTATTAGATGTTAAGCTTCTTAAAAACAAGGGGTGAACTGTAAACTTCTTTTCATTTTTCATCCCTGCATCTGTGGAGTTCTTGGACACATTAACTGTTCAATAATCATTGTTTGAATTATATTCTATAGTGGCAATAGTATGGGAAACCTGAGTGATTTAAAACAAACCTTGAAGAGGAATCTAGTGAATTATAACATTAATAGTATCCAAATGCAGTTCCTACTGCAAAAATGTAATTTTAAACGTGCTTTCATTTAAAATAAAACTTGTGAGGGTTCCCTGTGGATTGAAATAGTATTCTGTTTTTTGATCATTAGTTAATAGGCTATTCAGAATGATTTATTCTGCAAGGACTCTGTTTCTATAAAGGGATATGTTTTTCTTAAAAAAATTCTGGGAGGGGAATCTATCAACATTTAATAAAACTATATGCTGTTATTTCTTGGAGAAGATCCAATGACTGACTTTAAAAACTTTCTTCCAAAATTCTCTGTTTCTTATGGCTCTTCTAGGTTGAAATTACTCAGTCTGAGACCTACTTTAGTACTGATCCACCAAAATGAAAGTTTAAAAAAAAAATGGAGGGGTGGTAGACTCTAGCTGCTTAATCATAAAAGTCCAAAAAATGTGTCCTGATACTACTCTGATTTCCTTTAAAAAAAAAACAAAACAGATGCCTAATCACATTTAATTAAGAGAATCCTTTTTGTCTCTCTAAATCCTTTCATCTCCTGCTTTCCTATCTCACACTTATTGTCATTTTTCATTTTGTGTTCTTGCCACTAATGTGCAGTTTCCTTATCCACCAATGTCATCTCCCCATTTCCTTCAGGAGAGCACGGCCCAATCCAAGTCTCTCACTAATAACACCGTCTGAACAACCTATTATGAGATTCTTAATTTGGCAGACAGACTGCATTATTTATGCAGAGCTGATAAGGCACAGAACACATGGTTGAGTTTCCTGAGGAATTTCACTATTTAACACCTCCACAAGGCTGCATCTGCACATGGTTTGTTCCATTTGTTTCTAAGCTTTTTTTATTCCATTAATGTTTTTGAAAATGGTATTAATAAATGGAAAGCAGATAATACGTTTGTAGCTTTCAAGCATTAAGTGTATTCTGTAGGCTCAAGTAATGCAATTAGGTGCTCATGGGTTCATGTCAAATTTTTGGCATCTTTCTTACTCAGAACTAAATATGAAACAATAATCTATCCTATATTCTCTCTCTGATCTTCCTGTTCCCTGTGGATTGTCCAGGAAAGTTTGAATCCCAAAGATCACAAACTCTATTTCATAAGTCATGACTCTTTGGTCTCATTTGTTTGGAAACAGATTTGTCTTAGAATTACCGTGATAAGCAAATCATGATTTAATATTATTTCCAGAATAATTCTTTCTGCAAATGTTGTGAAACAGTGGTAGCATTTGTTCCCATATTAAATGTGTGAATTTTAACATTGTATCATTCAATATCACATGGATATAATATGTTTGGTCTTGTCATAAAATATCCTTTCATCTCAGTATAATAATGACCATTTGTCATTCTATACATGAATATAATTTGTGATTATTGTTATGGTTGAGTAAGTTACAACCTCCACAATATATATGTTTACATTGATATATGGTTAATTCACTGAAAACTCTTTTTGTTAAGACAAATTTAATTATGAGTTTTTCTATATTAAATAAATTACATATCACATTTTTGTGATGTTTAGGTTTCTTCCTGGTTGAATGTTAAGCATCTTCTAAAATTTACTTTAGACCATGTAGGTACAATTGACAATGTTTTTTGCTGACAATTACTAAGTTGAATTCTAATAATATTTAGGCACTGCAAAAATCTGATACTCATCAGGAATTTTCTCCTCACTTTTTTGGATGGGATTGATAATATCACAAATGGCATTAGCTAAGGTAGTTGTGTTTGATAGTAGTTTTTTTCAGGGACAATGATAAGAGAAAGCTGAAAACTCTGTTCTCTCGTTCTCTCTCAGAGAAATGAGAGAACATGTGTAGTTTATAATGTTATAACTAAATGGTTAATGTACCAACAGCAAGATATAGCTCGATTCTAGTCCTAAGAGGCTAGTGTAGTTGGATAATCATATAATCCTATGTAAAATATATGTGGAGACATTTAATATCTTTTTCTATTTAATTTTTTAATTAATTATTTTTATTAACATATAATGTATTATTTGACCCAGGGGTACAGGTCTGTGAATCATCAGGTTTACACACTTCACAGCACTCACCATATCACATACCCTCTCCAAGTCCGTAACCCAGCCACCCTCTCCATACCCCCCTGGGCAACCCTCAGTTTGTTTTGTGAGATTAAGAGTCTCTTATGGTTTGTCTCCCTCCCAATCCCATCTTGTTTCATTTTTTCCTTCCCTACCCTCCAATCCCCCCACTCTGCCTCTCAAATTCCTCACATCAGGGAGATCATATGATAATTGTCTTTCTCTGATTGACTTATTTCGCTCAGCATAATACTCTCTAATTCCATCCATGTCATTGCAAGTGGAAAGATTTCATTTCTTTTAGGGCTGCATAGTATTCCATTGTATATATGTACCACTTTTTCTTTATCCATTCATCTGTTGGTGGACATCTAGGTTCTTTCCATAGTTTGGCTATTGTGGACATTGCTGCTATAAACATTCAGGTGCACGTGCCCATTCGGATCACTGTATTTGTATCTGTAGGATAAATACCCAGTAGTGTGATTTCTGGGTTGTTGGGTAGCTCTATTTTCAACTTTTTGAGGAACCTCCATGCTGTTTTCCAGAGTGACTACACCAACTTGCATTTCCACCAATAGTGTAGGAGGGTTCCCCTTTCTCCACATCCTCGCCAACATCTGTCGTTTCCTGACTTGTTAATTTTAGCCATTCTGAGTGCTGTGAGGTGGTACCTCATTGTGATTTTGATTTGTATTTCCCTGATGCAGAACAATTTTTCATGTGTCTGTTGGCCATCTGGATGTTTTCTTTGCAGAAATGTCTCTTCATGTCCTCTGCCTGTTTTTTGATTGGATTTTTGTTCTTTGGGTATTGAGTTTGATAAGTTCTTCGCTTGATCTTAGCCAAAAGGCTGAGAAGCAATGTGTTTGATAAGTTCTTTATAGATTTTGGATACTAGCCCTTTACCTGATATGTCATTTGCGAATATCTTCTCCCATGCTGTCAGGTGTCTTTTGGTTTTGTTGACTGTTTCCTTTGCTGTGCAAAAGCTTTTGATCTTGATGAAGTCCCAGTAGTTCATTCTAGCCCTTGTTTCCCTCACCTTTCGTGATGTTTCTAGGAAGAAGTTGCTGAGGTCTTTCATCCATTTTGAGTCTATTTTTGTGTGTGGTGTAAGGAAATGGTCCAGTTTCATTCTTCTGCAAGTGGCTGTCCAATATTCCCAACACTAATTGTTGAAGAGACTTTTTTCCTTTGGACATTCTTTCCTGCTTTGTCAAAGATTAGTTGACCATAGAGTTGAGGTTATATTTCTGGGCTCTCTATTCTGTTCCATTAATCCATGTGTCTGTTTTTGTACCAGTACCATACTGTCTTGATGACAGCTTTTTAATAGAGCTTACAGTCTGGAATTATAATACCACACTTTGGCTTTCTTTTTCAATATTCCTGTGGGAACTTGAGGTCTTTTCTGGTTCCATATAAATTTTAGGATTATTTGTTCCATTTCTTTGGAAAAAAAATTGATGGTATTTTGATAGGGATTGCAGTCAATGTGTAGATTGCTTTAGGTAGCATAGACATTTTCATAGCATTAGTTCTTCCAATCCATGAGCATGGAATGTTTTCCATTTCTTTGTGTCTTCCTCAATTTCTTTCATGAATACTTTATAGTTTTCTGATTACAGATTCTTTGCCTCTTTGGTTAGGCTTATTCCTAGGTATCTTACGGTTTTGGGTGCAATTGTAAATGGGATGGACTACTTAATTTCTCTTTCTTCTGGCTTTTTGTTGGTGTATAGAAATGCAGCTGATTTCTGTGCATTGCTTTTATATCCTGACACTTTACTGAATTCCTGTATGAGTTCTAACAGTTTTGGTGTGGAGTCTTGGGTTTTCCACATAAAGTATCATATCATCTGTAAAGAGTGATAGTTTGACTTCTTTTTTGCTGATTTGGATGCCTTAATTTCTTTTTGTTGTCTGATTGCTGAGGCTAGGACTTCTAGTATTATGTTGAATAGCAGTGGTGATCATGGACATCCCTGCCATGTTCCTGACCTTAGGGGGAAAGCTCTCAGTTTTTCCCCATTGAGAATGATATTTGCTGTGGGTTTTTCATAGATGATTTTGATGATATTGAGGTATGTACCTTGTGTCCTACACTTTGAAGAGTTTTGATCATGAAAGGATGCTATATTTTGTCAAATGCTTTTTCAGCATCTATTGAGAGTATCATGTGATGCTTGTTCTTTCTTTTATTAATGTATCATATCACATTGATGATTTGCAGATGTTGAACCAAACTTGCAGCCCAGGAATAAATCCCACTTGGTCATGATGAATAATCCTTTTAATGTACTATTGGATCCTATTGGCTAGTATTTTGGTGAGAATTTTCACATCTGTGTTCATCAAGAATATTGGTCTGTAATTCTCTTCTTTGGTGGAGTCTTTGGTTTGGGGATCAAGGTAATGTGGCCTCATAAAATAAGTTTGGAAGTTTTCCTTCTATTTTTATTTTTTGGAACAGTTTCAGGAGAATAGGTATTAATTCTTTTTTAAATGTTTGGTAGAATTCCCCTGGGAAGCTGTGTGGCCCTGGGCTCTTGTTTGTTGGGACATTTTTGATGACTACTTCAAAAAACTACTTTGATGACTTCTTTACTGGTTATGTGTCTGTTCAGGTTGTCTATTTCTTCCTGGTTCAGTTTTGGTAGTTTATATGTCTCTAGAAATGCACCATTTCTTCCAGATTGTCAAATTGCTAGTGTATAATTGCTCATAATATGTCCTTATAATTGTTTGTATTTCATTGGTGTTGGTTATGATCTCTCCTCTTTCATTCATGAATTTATTTATTTGGGTCCTTTCTCTTTTCTTTTTGATAAGTCTGGCCAGGGGTTTATCAATCTTATTAATTCTCTCAAAGAACCAGCTCCTAGTTTCGCTGATTTGTTCTACTGTTTTGTTTTTTTTTTTTTTTAAAGACTTTATTTCTTTATGACAGAGAGAGATCACAAGTAGATAGAGAGGCAGGCAGAGAGAGAGAGAGGGAAGCAGGCTCCCCACTGAGCAGAGAGCCCGATGCGGGACTCAATCCCAGGACCCCGAGATCATGACCTGAGCTGAAGGCAGTGGCTTAACCCACTGAGCCACCCAGGCGCCCTGGGTTTTTGTTTTTTTTTTTTTGTATTTTTTTGTTTTTTTGTTTTTGTTTGTTTGTTTGTTTCTGGTTTCCATTTAGTTGATTTCTGCTTTGATCTTTATTATTTCTCTTCTCCTGCTGGGTTTAGGCTTTCTTTGCTGTTCTTTCTCCAGCTCCTTTAGGTGTAGGGTTAGGTTGTGTACTTGAGACCTTTCTCGTTTCTTGAGAAAGGCTTGTATCACTATATATTTTCCTCTCAGGATCCCCTTTGCTGTGTCCCACAGATTTTGAACAGTTGTGTTTTCATTATCATTTGTTTCCATGAATTTTTTCAATTCTTTAATTTCCTTTTTGACCCATTCATTCTTTAGTAGGATGCTCTTTAGCCTCCATGTATTTGAGTTCTTTCCAACTTTCCTCTTTCATTGAGTTCTAGCTTCAGAGCATTGTGGTCTGAAAATATGCAGGGAATGATCTCAGTCTTTTGGTACTAGTTGAGACCTGATTTGTGACCCAGGATTTGATCTATTCTGGAGAATGTTCCATGTGCACTAAAGAAGAATGTGTATTCTGTTGCTTAGAGATGGAATGTTCTGAATATATCTGTGATGCCCATTTGGTCCAGTGTGTCATTTAAGGTCTTTCTTTCCTTGTTGATCTTTTGCTTGGATAATCTGTCCGTTTCAGTGAGGGCAGTGTTAAAGTCCCCTACTATTATTGTATTATTGTCAATGTGTTTCTTTGATTTTGTTATTAATTGGTTTATATAGTTGATTGATCCCATGTTAGGGCATAGATATTTAAAATTGTTAGATCTTCTTGTTGGACAGACCCTTTGAGCATGATATAGTGTCCTTCCTCACCTCTTATTATAGTCTGGCTTAAAATCTAATTTATCTGATACAAGGTTTGTCACCCCAGCTTTCTTTTGATGTCCATTAGCATGGTAAATTATTTTCTACCCCACTCACTTTAAATCTGGAGGTGTCTTCGGGTCTAAAATGAGTTTCTTGCGGACAGCACATTGATGGGTTTTGTTTTGTTTTGTTTTGTTTTGTTTTGTTTTAACCATTATGATACTCTGTGTCTTTTGATTGGGGCATTAGCCCATTTACATTCAGGGTAACTATTGAAAGATGATTTTAGTGCCATTTTATTGCCTGTAAGGTGACTGTTACTGTATATTGTCTCTGTTCCTTTCTGGTTTACTACTTTTAGGTTCTCTCTTTGCTTAGAGGACCCCTTCCAGTATTTCCTATAGAGCTGGTTTAGTGTTTACAAATTCTTTCAGTTTTTGTTTGTCCTGGAAGCTTTTGATCTCTCTTTCTATTTTCAATGATAGCCTAGCTGGATATAGTATTCTTGGCTGCATGTTTTTCTCTTTTATTGCTCTGAATATATCATGCCAGTTCTTTCTGGACTGGTGGGTCTCCGAAGATAATTCTGTGGCCAGTCTAATATTTCTACCATTGTATGTTACAGAGTTCTTGTACTGAGCTTCTTTCAGTATTTTCTCTTTGTCACTAAAACTTGCAAGTTTTACTATTTGATGACCAGGCATAGACCTATATTTTTTTGAGTGGTGTTCTCTGTGCCTCCTAGATTTTGATGCTTGTTCCCTTTGCCATATTAGGGAAATTCTATACTATAATTTGCTCCAATATACTTTCTGCCCCTCTCTCTCTTTCTTCTTTTTCTGGAATCCCAATGATTCTAATACAGTTTTGTCTTATGTTATCACTTATCTCTTGAATCCTCCCCCCGTGGTCTAGTAGTTGTTTGTCTATCTTTTACTCATCTTCTTTATTCTCCATCATTTGGTCTTCTTTGTCACTAATTCTCTCTTCTGCATCATTTATCCTAGCAGTAAGAGCCTCCATTTTTTATTGCACCTCATTAATAGCTTTTTTGAGTTCAACTTGGTTAGATTTTAGTTCTTTTATTTCTCCAGAAAGGGTTTCTCTAATATCTTCTATGCCTTTTTTGAGCCCAGCTAGCACCTTGAGAATCATCATTCTGAACTCTAGTTCTGACATATTACCAATGTCCATATTGATTAGGTCCCTAGCCTTAGGTACTGCCTCTTGGTCTTTTTTTTTTGTGGTGAGTTTTTCCACCTTGTCATTTTCTTTCCAAATAAGAATATATGAATGAGAGAATAAAATACTAAAAGAGTGGCAAAGACTCTAGAAAAATGTACGCTAACCAAATCAGAAGAGACAAAACTGGGGGGAGAAAAAAGGGGTAAAAAAGAAATAAAAATTAAAAATTATATATATTAGACTGGTGAATAGAATAGAGCCACCCACTTGATTCTGTGTGTATTTTGGTCTCTTAGAAGGAACTACCTCCCAAATTTTTTAAATTAAAAAAAAACTTATATACATACAAAAATAAAGGTAAACACCATGAAGGGATGGAATAAGTTTGTAAAGATGAAAATTAAAAAAAATTCTAAGAAAGTAGTTGTTTGGATAAGTTGGTTGGAAAAAGAAAACAAAACAAAAAAGGAGGGAACGTGCTCAGGCTAGAGACTAACAATGCCATGTGCTAGATTAGGGTATATTTTGATCTATTAGAAGAAATTGTATCCCAAAATTTTAAAGATAAAAGAAACCTATATGTATACAAAAAATAAGGTTAAATGAAGAATTAAAATATGACTATAACAATGAAGGTTTAAAAAGATTTTTTAAAAGAAAGGTATTGTTAAGATAAACTAGTTAAAATGCATTGAAAGAGGAAAAAGGAAAAGTTAAAAAAATAGAATAAAAAAATAAAATAAAATAAATTAACTTCACAAGACTAAAGGATCATGGAGAAAAAGCCACGAAAAAAGCCACAATGAGCTTGGTCTTGGATGCATGTTCTTGCTGATCTTCTGTTGGATGGGCCTGTTGCAATGATTCTCAAATGTCTTTGCCCAAGGCAGAATTGCATTGCCCTTGCCAGGGGCCAGGCTAAGTAATCTGCTTGGGTTCACTCTCAGAGCTTTTGTTCCCTGAAGGGTTTCCATACCTCTTTGGGGGATGGGAATGAAAATGGCGGCCTCCCAGTCTCTGGTCTCTGGTCTGGAGGACCCAAGAGCTCAGGGCCCCATTCCTCAGTGCATGCTTAGAGATAAGTTGTCAGTCACTCCTGTCTCCCTGGTCTCTGGTCACACTCCAAGCCCATTTGGCCTGTGACTGAGTGTTTCTGTCTCAGGCTCAGAGCCCCATTTGGAGTCTCCAAACACAGCAGATTCCTGCTGCACTACTCCTCCTGGAGGAGGAAGGTGAGTCTCCCCAGATCTGCCACTTGTGGAGTCCCTGCTGGGAGGTCAGTGGTCCAACTGTGTCTTGGATCATGGTTTAAGGTAACCCCAAGCTGAGAGCTTACTCCTAGGCTCTGTCTCTGCACTTGGCTTTCCCCACTCCAATACCTGGCAGCTCTGCCACACTCAGACACCCTTGATCTTTCAGTGACCCTGTGGGTGCTGAGACCACACTGTCCCCACGAGGGTTCCATCCCCACTTAGCCTGTTGAGCGATGTCCCTCAGTGGAGCAGACTTCTAAATGTTCTGATTTTGTGCTCCATTGCTCTGCTGCTTGCCGGGAGCTGGCACCTCCTGCCACGGTCTATCTTCCTGTTGCTTAGGATTCACTTCTCTGCACGTCCTACCTTTCAGAAAGTGGTCGCTTTTCTGTTCCTAGAATTGCTGCTCTTCTTCTTTTTGATCTCCTGTTGAGTTTGTAGGTGTTCAGAATTGTTGGATAACTATCTAGCTGAACTCCTGGGATCTGATGTCATTTCAGTGTGCTACTCCTCTGCCATCTAGCCTCTCACTCTCTATTTAATTTTTAATAAAATATATGACTAGCAAAAATAAGATTTTTTTCTATTTCCCAGATTTAATAAATTTTAACATTTTTCTTATATTTGCATCAATCTCTCTCAAACTAAATTTTTATAGATACATCTAAATTCTATTTTTTCATCTATTTTATCCCCCCCAACCTGAGAACTAATTACTATTCAGAAGTTGGAGTATGTCATTCCCATATATATTTTAATGCTTTTTCTAATTGTGTTGGTATTCCCAAACAATATATACTTTTGCTGTGTGTTTTATATATAGTATTCTATATGTATCTCTTTCTCAATTTTTTTGTTTTTTTTAACTTGACATTATGTTTTTGAAATTTATCCATGCTGACATATTTTAGCTACCATATAGTATTCGAAGGTGTGAATAAACTCTAATGTATTCCTTACAGATGGGTTATTTCCTTTTTGATTTTTCAGTACTACAGTGAACAGTTTTTCTCAAGTCTGTTTTAGAGACATTCAGAGCATCAGGGATAGGGAATTTCACTTTAAGAGACTATCTGCTATCTGCAGAAAAATCCAAACACATTTCTCAGCACACCTGTTTCTGTTTTAATCTCCTACTTTAATTTCATCCCATGTATACCTTGGTTCATTATGTCTATATTAAGCTTTGTCTGCTTAAGATGAAGACCATACATTTTTCAATTAAGTGCTATATTGCTACTCTAAGCACTTAAAATGATAACCATGAAAAATGACTTTTCTAAAAGTTAATGCTTTAGAGCACAGTAGAAAGACATCTACTAAGTTAAATTCAATGTTTTAGGGAGCTTGTGTTTTTATATATCTGTACTTTCCTGAGCTTATTTTATGACTTACAGTGTTGGAAAGAGAGAAGAAAACATTTTTTTCCTCTCCTGTTTTAGTTGTGATGTTCTAGTATTATGTTGCACCAGTAAAATTTGTTCTTATTTTGTACAATCTGCAATAAAGCAAAGGCATTACATGGTTTACTTGAAAGAGAAAGCTACTTGCTCATGAAGTTTATTTAAAGGACTTAGAGAAATAAAGTGTCTTGAAGTGACTTTATACCATTTAATTATGATTGATCTTGAACAAAAATTAAGCTAAACAATTTCTTACTGGCTACATTTAAAATATCTTCAGTCCAACCACGTTCTCATAGATAAGAGCATTTAAAAAAAATGCATTCCATCTGACCATCACACTGCTGGCTGCTGCTGGTGTGAGAAAGGCTGCTATTAAGACCACAGGATCATGGATGCTTGCTGCCCCTTGTGCTGAGAGAGTGCAGCTAGCTCACCCGGTCCTGGGATGGTGGGAGCTATTGTTCTCTTACCACCAACCTCTCAATGGCTCCTGTGGAAAGCTAGAAATGAAGTGCAGTTGTCAGCAGTCTGGAGGGCTAGCTATAAATATTTCCCCCATAAATCCGGCCTGAGTGGATGATATGGGATGCATTTGAAGGAAATAATTGACTTGCCATTCAACTTGAAGTTAATGCTAACCACCCTTCACTATCCCATGAATCTGCTACACCCACTCTGTCCTTTCCTCTGCACTTCAGAATGCACTTTGGAAAAGAGTGGCAACAGGAGACATTTTGTAACAGGAAACTTTGGTTATGTAAAAAGTAGAAAAGTCATTGATAACCTCAATCCAATCTGGAAGCATAGTTCTTTTAAGACACATGTTTAATTAAAGGCAATCACTTCTGCCATATGGGAAGATATTCTTTAAGCTGTGATGCATGTAACCCATATGGGACTAAAAAGTTATATGGCATAAAAATAAATAGCAGGAGGAAGGAAGGAGTGGGGTTCATTGTTCCCAGGATACTGAGGCACCAATGAATGAGTTTTCTCTATCCAAGGATAACAGTACCAGATTAACTGTGGTTTTGGTTTCAGGAGAGAAGACTCTTGGTGAGTGCATCTGTGATTTACTAGAATATACCTAAGGCATAGGGTTTTTTTGTTTTGTTTTGTTTTTGTTTTTTTAAAGGGAGTGACCTTTTGTCACGTAGGCTTGCTTGCTTTATTTATTTATTTATTTATTTATTTTCAGCATAACAGTATTCATTGTTTTTGCACCACACCCAGTGCTCCATGCAATATGTGCCCTCCCTATTACCCACCACCTGGTTCCTCAACCTCCCACCCCACCCCCCGCCTCTTCAAAACCCTCTGGTTGTTTTTCAGAGTCCATAGTCTCTCATGGGTCATCTCCCCTTCCAGTTTCCCTCAACTCCCTTCTCCTCTCCATCTCCCCATGTCCTCCATGTTCTTTGTTATGCTCCACAAATAAGTGAGACCATATGATACATGACTCTCTCTGCTTGACTTATTTCGCTCAGCATAATCTCTTCCAGTCCCGTCCATGTTGCTACAAAAGTTGGGTATTCATCCTTTCTGATAGAGGCATAATACTCCATAGTGCATATGAAACACATCTTCCTTATCCATTCATCCGTTGAAGGGCATCTTGGTTCTTTCTACAGTTTGGCGACCGTGGCCATTGCTGCTATAAACATTGGGGTACAGATGGCTCTTCTTTTCACTACATCTGTATCTTTGGGGTAAATACCCAGCAGTGCAATTGCAGGGTCATAGGGAGGCTCTATTCTTAATTTCTTGAGGAATCTCCACACTGTTCTCCAAAGTGGCTGCACCAACTTGCATTCCCACCAACAGTGGAAGAGGGTTCCCCTTTCTCCACATCCTCTCCAACACATGTTGTTTCCTGTCTTGCTAATTTTGGCCATTCTAACTGGTGTCAGGTGGTATCTCACTGTGGTTTTAATTTGAATCTCCCTGATGGCTAGTGATGGTGAACATTTTTTCATGTGCCTGATAGCCATTTGTATGTCTTCATTGGAGAAGTGTCTGTTCATATCTTCTGCCCATTTTTTGATATGATTATCTGTTTTGTGTATGTTGCATTTGAGGAGTTCTTTATAGATCCTGGATATCAACCTTTTGTCTGTACTGTCATTTGCAAATATCTTCTCCCATTCCGTGGGTTGCCTCTTTGTTTTGTTGACTGTTTCCATTGCTGTACAGAAGCTTTTGATCTTGATGAAGTCCCAAAAGTTCATTTTTGCTTTTGTTTCCTTGGCCTTTGGAGACGTATCTTGAAAGAAGTTGCTGTGGCTGATATCGAAGAGGTTACTGCCTATGTTCTCCTCTAGGATTCTGATGGATTCCTGTCTCACGTTCAGGTCTTTTATCCATTTTGAGTTTATCTTTGTGTACGGTGTAAGAGAATGGTCGAGTTTCATTCTTCTACATATCGCTGTCCAGTTTTCCCAGCACCATTTATTGAAGAGACTGTCTTTTTTTCCATTGAATATTTTTTCCTGTTTTGTCGAAGATTATTTTACCATAGAGTTGAGGGTCCATATCTGGCCTCTCCATTCTGTTCCACTGGTCTATGTGTCTGTTTTTATGCCAGTACCATGCTGTCTTGGTGATCACAGCTTTGTAGTAAAACTTGGAATCCAGCAACGTGATGCCGCCAGTTTTGTTTATGTTTTTCAACATTTCCTTAGCAATCCAGGGTCTCTTCTGATTCCATACAAATTTTAGGATTATTTGCTCCAGCTCTTTGAAAACTACCGGTGGAATTTTGATCGGAATGGCATTAAAAGTATAGATTGCTCTAGGCAGTATAGACATTTTAACAATGTTTATTCTTCCAATCCAAGAGCATGGAACAGTCTTCCATCTTTTTGTGTCTTCTTCAATTTCTTTCATGAGTGTTCTGTAGTTCCTCGAGTACAGGTCCTTTACCTCTTTGGTTAGGTTTATTCCCAGGTATCTTATGGTTCTTGGTGCTATAGTAACTGGAATTGATTCTCTAATTTCCCTTTCTGTATTTTCATTGTTAGTGTATAAGAAAGCCACTGATTTCTGTACATTGACTTTGTATCCTGCCACGTTACTGAATTGCTGTATGAGTTCTAGTAGTTTGGGGGTGGAGTCTTTGGGGTTTTCCATATAAAGAATCATGTCATCTGTGAAGAGATTGACTTCTTCATTACCAATTTGGATACCTTTTATTTCTCTTTGTTGTCTGATTGCCGTTGCTAGGACTTCTAATACTATGTTGAACAAGAGTGGTGAGAGTGGGCATTCTTGTGTTCCTGATCTCAACGGGAAGGCTGCACGCTTTTTCCAATTGAGGATGATATTTGCTGTGGGTCTTTCATAGATAGATTTTAAAGCATAGGGGTTCTTAAAAGGTGTTCTGGATGGGGGCGCCTGGGTGGCTCAGTGGGTTAAAGTTCTGCCTTTGGTTTGGGTCATGATCCCAGGGTCCTGGGATCGAGCCCCACGTCAGGCTTTCTGCTCAGCAGCGAGACTCCTTCCTCCTCTCTTTCTCTCTGTCTGCCTGTTACTCTGTCTGTCAAATAAATATATAAAATATTTTTTAAAAAGTGTTCTGGATGTCACACACTCCCTCCAAAAGGCAAACTAGCTACAAATCCATTGATACATTAGAATCCCAGTGTAATAGGAATTAATTCTTTTGTTGCAATATTATCATATCCAGGCAAAGAATAGTTAGTAGGATAAGATCAATACTTAGTTGGATAAAACCTTCACAAATGACTGACCCTGGGCAGAACTTTTTTATAAAAGCCTTCTTAGACACACTTTATAAAATATTTTAGAGAAATAATATGTTGGAATAAAACATGGTTATATATTTAGTTACTAAAATACCTATGGCTTCATTTTTTCATGCATATATCCTATTGTATAAAATCCCTGCACTGAGACAAATATTACAGCTGTTAGAGTAAATACACTCTTCCTGAGATGACCAAGTTCAGTGGAAGTCATTTGTCATCTTCAAGTGTCTTAATTACTCAGCCTCATGGGTTCTTCAAGGCTTAAGGCTGGATATGTTCTGCTCCCCTGACTTGACGGATGAGCTTAGCTTCTCACTTTTGTCTCATTTCTGATCATCATAGCAAGAAGTCATGACTGCCAAAAGTCCAATTAGTTGTCAGAGTTAAAGAACTCACCTTGATGTTGCCAGTGAGGCAACATCAAGTGTCACCCTAGTGAGGATTCAATGAGTATACATTTGTAAACTGCTTTAAACTGCCTGGCATTAAGTAAATGTTAGCTATTATTAGAATTACTGGATATTCTGAACGACTCACAAAACAAGTCAAATCAGTGAGATACATTTTTAAGAGGAGTGTAGGAAAAAATATCCCCCCAAATAATCCTGCTGCCCCAGAGTGGGTCGAGTAACTCCAAAATCCTGGACAATCAGGGACTTGGAAATGTTTTTCTCCCTAAAGCTCTAAATGTATGTCTGAGCTACTCTGGATATCAAAACAAAACAAATGCATTTGTTTGTTCATCCACGCAATGGCAGGCAATCTGCGAGTAGTGAGGGAAGATGTTTTTAGTTTTCGAAGTTGTAGGATAATGGAGTTTCTGGCCCAGCAGTTTTATTTTAGGGAGTCTGTTCGATTTGCACGTGTAAAAATAGTCCTTCTTCTACTGAATCCCAGAGGGGCTTGATTTCGGCAGGACCAGCAGCTCCGTAGAAGTGCATAGAGAAGAGATTGTTCTAAGAAATGAGCTCTCTGAAAATGTCACAACATTCTACTGCAGCATGGTCATTTGCTGACTATTTTTCACGTTATATCTAGCCTGCTTAATACCAAGGGTCTTTTTAAAATGCCAAAGACACTCCTCCAAAAATACACATGAATCAGTCATTTGCATTTGCTCATAAAGCTCTTTTGCCTTTTCAAAGAGCACTGGGTTGGAGACAAGGACATTTCTATCTTTTCACTGAGAACCACTTACTCAGAACACCATATAGTTACCCTAATTTATTTATGTGAGGGCATCATGGAGCACGGCTCCCTCCATACTTCAAGAGACTGAAAATCTCTTAAGTCTTAAATATCAGTCACCCTACTCTCTGATGTTTTATAGACTATGTGGAAGAGTACTGTGCTTATCTATTAATGTTTTCCTGTGGTCAGCCCTATACAGTGCAAAATGGGTGATTGTTGACTTGCCATGCTTCTATTAGTTGATTTTTACTAGAGGAAGACTTTTCCCCGTCTCAGTTTTAATCACCACCACTACAGCTCCTTTTATAACCTGTCTAGGCTTCGCATCTCTTATTATTACTTTCTTCCTTATTTCTCTAATTGACTTCCTTCTTGCTTTTTCTCTCCCTTGTCTCTCAGTCCACAATTCTCCGTTTCTCCATCACAGAAGGCTGTTGTTTTGTGGACACGGAGAAGAGGGAGTTTACCTTTTATTTGTGACGTGTTCATGACGCCATAACACATCAGGTAATTATCTTCGTGGCTGTGTTTTTTTCTTCCTGAGCATTCAAGGCCTTTTGGGGGTAATTGCTTCAGAATAGAGCAGTCTTGAAAGCTTGTATGTTGCATAGGATTGGTGTCTGGATCACTCCTACTAGGGGCGGAGCTGGTGCAGAGGCTGGGACTTCGAGAACTTGGGGAGGTAACAGGCAGACTGAGGGGTGAGGTTCCCAGGGCTCAATCCGAGACCCATGTATTGACAAGTACTGTAATGAAGAGATGAAGAGAAGGGATGACAATAAGGCCAGGAAAGTGTAGGACTGAGATTACTCAGTATCCATGGGCTTCCTGGAGTCCCCAGCAGGCAAGTAGAATGCAGAGTCAAGGCACATGTCCCACCATTTAAGGGCTTGCTTGTGGATACTCTCCCCTCATTCAAGAACTAAAATGAATCTTGTTTGGGGGTAGGCATCACTGGCACGGGGTTTGTAGCCATAGGTAAACTGCCTGTGGGACTGATGCTCTTCCCCGTGATGTCTCCTGAATATAAGATCCTGGGCCACAAGTCACCCACACCAAAATTTTGCATTGTCAGTGAACTAAGTTCAACCTTTTGCCTGAGCCTGGTCCTGAAAGTTCGTCACAGTTCCCAAAGAGGGTTGGAAGGGACTGATGAATTTTCACTCCCCCTCCCACCCCCCGCCCATGTTATTCCACACATGTTAACTATAACACGTACTGTGCTGATTGAACAGAGAAATGATAAAGGTGGTGACACTCAATGAAACTTGATTACAAGGACCATATAAAAATGTACCAAATTATAACCATTCATAAAAGTAAAAGCTAAATCTCAAATTTTTAAAAATTAAATGGTCGCTTATTTCAAGGATGCATCTAGGATAGGAGATGAGACAGACTAGGCCTCCAAAAATAATAATTCTAATTTATGTATGATTGAATGATGTCTTTGTATAGTAACTTATAATGTGCAGACACCAAGACTTATAGAATTCTGTCTCTATACTGAAGAAGGGAGACCATTTTTATTTTATTCTTCCTCATTTCTGCAGGGTTTTGTTGGTTGTTGTTTTCTTTCCAGATGGTTCATTCTTTTCAGAACCATAATTTTTCTTAGGAAGAATGCCTACTTGGGGGAGGTACAAACTCCACAGTGAATCTCCTTTTCTTTTCTTTTCTTTTTTTGAAGATTTTATTATTACTTGAGAGCAAGAGGGACAGAGATAGTGAGAGAGAGCACGAGTGGGGAGGAGAGGGAGAAGCAGACTCCCCACTGAGCAGGGAGCCTGATGCAGGACTCTATCCCAGGACTCTGAGATCATGATCTGAGCTGAAGGCGGACGCTTAACCTACTGAGACACCCAGGCACCCCTATGTCACTCTTATGTGACTCTTCTCCTGGCCATGGAATGTTTAAAATGAGCTCAAAGGAGGGATGAGTATTATGCATTTTACTGCCTTATGCTCTGCGTTTTTTTTTTTTTAAGATTTTATTTATTTATTTGACAGAGAGATCACAAGTAGGCAGAGAGGCAGGCAGTGGGGGGGGGGGGAAGCAGGCTCCCCACCGAGCAGAGAGCCCGATGCGGGGCTCAATCCCAGAACCCTGAGACCATGACCCACGTCAAAAGCAGAGGCTTAACCCAGTGAGCCACCCAGGAGCCCCCCTGCTCTACATTTTAGGAATAATCCAAATATCTAGGGGTGGCTGGGTGGCACAGTCGATTAAGTGTCTGACTCTTGATTTTGGCTCAGGTCATGATCTCAGAATCCTGATATCCCCCACATTGGGCTGTGTGCGGGGTGTGGAGCCTGCTTAAGATCCTCTCTCTCCCTCTTCTTCAGCCCCTACCCACCCTTGCTCTCTCTCAAATGCACACATCACATGCTCTCTCTTTCTCTCTCTCTCTCTCTCTCAAAAAAAAAAAAAGAAAAAGAAAAAGAAGAAGAATCCAAATATTTAAAATGTGCTTGCAGTAAAGCGGCCATAGCTCCTTGCAGTGTCCTTGAATACCACTGGCTATATTACCAGTTTTCTACTACCTGCAGCTGAGAAGAAATCCAATGATCATGAGGATGTAAAACATAAGTACTCCCCATACTAATAATAAGATAAACGCAAATGCATATTGGTAATACTGCCCTGGAGATAGAATTCTCTGCTGGGACCTATCGTGCAGTTAGTGAAAGATACAATCAGACATGTTAAACTCCATATTTTATTCCTATCATTTTAACTATCCTTGCAGTCATACTTTTCCAGGAGACTGTGTTGCACCCATTTGGCCCACCCTGTCCATCCTCTTTCTCATGAATAAGAGCACAGGCAGTGAGGCGCCTGGGTGGCTCAGTGGGTTAAAGCCTCTGCCTTCCGCTCAGGTCATGATCTCAGGGTCCTGGGATCGAGCCCCGCATCGGGCTCTCTGCTCAGCGGGGAGACTGCTTCCTCCTCTCTCTATGCCTGCCTCTCTGCCTGTTTGTGATCTCTCTCTCTGTGTCAAATAAATAAATAAAATCTTCAAAAAAAAAAAAAAAAGAGCACAGGCAGCTCAGTCCAAAGAACCCAAGGTAAAAGGAGAAATGCTGCTGCCGTGGAGACAGAGAAACTGACTGCCAGTGTGGCAGATCACCATCAGCCTCTAGTTTTCTAAGTCAACCACATGCATAATGTGTCTCTTGAATCTAGATGTGATGTGGAGCCCTTCTGCATGGGGAGGCACATAGATGGGGTCTCCTTGGTCTCTACTGCTGGCTCGTTGTCAGGAAGAAGAAAATCTAAATTTCCCAAAAGACCATTAGTAAAGAAAGTGGAGAAAACAAATAGAACATGAACTTCAATGAATTTTTTTCTAGAGTACAACTTATTAAAGTCTCGCCCAGCCCAGCTTAGACCATAGGAGTATTGTATAGTGGGGCCATTTCCCTCACTTCAGTTAGATTTGGAGGGTATGGAAATGAGACATCTCATTGTTGCTGTGTTTCTCTAGGGACATTGGTGTTTTGTCCTGAGTGTGTCTCTCTTGCAGACAGGGTGTAGTTATGTTTGGCTTTGTGGTTTGATAGGAGTCTTTTTCTTCTTGTTGAAAAGTGAAGACCTTGGACTGCCTGTGTGGCTCAATAGGTTAAGCATCCAATTCCTGATTTCCACTCACATCATGATCTCAGGGTCAAGATAGGCCCGACCTGGAGTGCTGCGCTGAGCCAGGAGGCTGCTATAGACTCTCTCTCCCTCGGCACATGTGTGTTCTCTCTCTCAAAAAAGTGCAGACCCTTATTGACATGACAGAAATATTTTTTCTTAGTTCTACCAAAATATTTTACCAGTTTCTGTTTTTATGTAAAAAAATCTTTTGTTTTTAAAATAATGATTAACTTTGTCCAATGTACGGAATTCTCTACTTTTTTAGGCTTATGTACTGATTCATTATTATGAACAGGAATAAATTTAAGATATGTACACTTTAGCCCTCCTCTTTCCCTCCCTTCTACTAGCTGAATTTAAGTTGATTGGCATTTTATCAGTGTTCATTCTTATATTTGAGATATATCTGGACATTTCTTTCTTTCTTTATCTATTTTAAATATCTTTTGACTCCTTGGCTATGAAATATCAGCATACTTAACTAACTGCCCTTACCTCTCCCTTCTCTTACCAACAATTATGATTTTTTCATTTCTATATTGTTGGGAATTAAGACACTTACATTCTAGTCTGCAATTAAAAAGTTCACTATTTTGTTTTTTTAAATCCTGTGATTAAATGGATTTAATGATTACAGCCATGTCTCTTTTTTTATTGTGTTATGTTAGTCCCATACAATATCATTAATTTTTGAAGTAGTGTTTCAAGATTCATTGTTTATGCACCACACCCAGTGCTCTGTGCAATACATGCCCTCCACAATACCTGCCACCAGACTCATCCAACCCCTCACCTCCCTCCCCTCCAAAACCCTCAGTTTCTGAGAGTCCACAGTCTCTCATAATTTGTCTCCTGCTCTGATTTCCCCCCACTCACTTCTCTCCTTCTCCCAATATCCTCTGTGTTATTCCTTATGCTCCACAGATAAGTGAAACCATATGATAATTGACCCACTCAACTTGACATTTCACTCAGCATAATCTCCTCCAGTCGTGTCCATGTTGATACAAAAGTTGGGTGTTCATCCTTTCTGATGGCTGAGTAATATTCCATTTTATATATGGACCACATCTTCTTTATTCATTCCTCTGTTGAGGGGCATCTCAGCTCTTGCCACAGTTTGGCACAGCCATGTTTTTTGTTATGAAAAGCTAAAGCTCATTCCTTTTCACTTTTTCAAGTTCAGGAATATATATATTCATTGTATATTTCTAAAAGTTTGTCTTCTGCCTTTTTACCTTATTTATGTTTTCTCTGGGTACATAAATCTAGATTTGCTGTCTTTCTTTGGGAACCTTATAGGCACAGCTGTTATCAGATTCTTATAAATTTCAGGACATACTTATCAAGCAGTTGACCCAGAAATTCCACTTCTAGGTGTTTACCCAACTGAAATGAAAACATACGTCCACAAAAAGACTTAGATAGGAGTGTTCATAGAAGCTGCATTCATGATAGTCAAAGACTGATGACAAGTCAAATGCATGTCAGTGCGAGAATGGATGAGCAGGTCAAGGTGTTTTCATACATAGAACATTGCTCGGCCCTTAAAAGGAATAAACCATGAATACACACACATAAACATCAGTGATTTTCACAGATGTCATGTGAAGCAAAAGAAGACAAACATAAGAGTGGTGAAAGATAGGCTTTGATATCTTCCCCTTGGAAGAATGTTGTGCTAGAAATACAAAGATCTAGATTCTAAGCCTCAGTGTACAACCAGCTTGTGAAACTCTCATTTTTAGAGAGGTTTATTTTCATCATCTATAAAAGGAGAAAAATAGATGATACTATTTTAACTTTGTTGGTGTTCTAAAATCCAGAGGATTTATTAATTTGTAGCCTATATGTAAAAGCATTGATCAGTCCTTCCATTCTTTATAATATGTGAGTTATAATCTCTAATGACCTTCCAGGTGTTATAACACAGTGGTTTTTAAATGATTGTGTAGAAACACTATATAACCTAAAAATGAAAAGTACAGGGCTATTAGTGAATAAGATCAAGTTATATCAGATTCACCAGTCTATTTTATTACTCATTTCTTATTAATCATTTCCTCTTCCTCTCTCATAATAGCAAAGTTTTTCTTATATATAGTTATTAATTCAGCAAGTATGTATTGAAAGTCTACCTTGGAACTGTATACAGGCCCATAAATCTGCTTTATTATTGGTTAGGAAATTGACTATTATATCTGGTTTCTTGTTAATGTGGCAAGACAGATGTGAAAGGTGTCTACTTTTTAGGAATGAACTTAAAGTACCCTCTGATTAATATAATTTCTCTACATGCTGAATTTTCTTTCCTCCAGTGAGATCTCTGTCCACAGAAGGAACTGGGACTTGATGGGGACTTGATGGGACTTGAAGAGAACATGATAACAAATATCCCTCAGGATTTTAGTGATTTATAGGTCATACACAAAGTCCTATTTAAAGCCATAGTTCAGATTCAGTTTATGGGTACTTGGAAAAATTTCATTTACTTTCTGAAGAAATTTACTTCATTACAAGAAGATTCCACTGTGGCCTAATGGGTCTGAAAAATCCTGGATTTTAGTGCTGCTACTATTGTCCTTTTTAAAACTTAGAAATAGAGCTGCATGTCCATTTTCTCACTGCTAGGCAGACTAAAGAGCACCAATGCCAACATTTCTATGTTTGTCCAGCTCTGGAAACTAATCCTCATACAAGGCAACAAACAGAAATCACCATTCTAAATCTCTGCAGGTTAGAAGTCTCACATATAGCTCTCTAAGCATTATGGGACAGCCCTCTGTATTTCTAGGGAAGGCCATTGTGACATATGATGAGATCAGAGATTTCTTCTTGGAGAAGAATAATTTTTCTGGGCAGACTTCTGGGTCCTTTTTAGAATATTGAAAAGACCTTTGGTGGGAACCTTTTTCCCTAATAGAAGTGCATCCTGTGACATCTGGGGGCCTGTTCTGAAGATTTCATGATGGTCAGAGATTCCTTATTCCTTATTCCATTCATGTGAAGTTTCATCTCCTCCTATCTGCCTGTCATGCAACAGACTGGCTGTGTCATAAGGGAGCAAAGACCCCATCTTACACTCTGCTTTTTCTCACCCATGGCTTATACCCCACAGGTGGCTATTAAACATTTGACTAACTGATGTTTCTTGCTAACCATTGTGCTTCCTCTCAGTACCAAAAAAAAAAAAAAAAAAATACAAAAAACAAAAACAAAAACAACAAAACAAAAAACCAACCCCTCTACTTGACATCTTTTTAAAGGATTTCTCAAAATAAGGGGAAAATCTATTAAGTATTTGCCTGGGAAATATTTAAGTGAGGATGTGGAGCTTCATGTCTGAAATAACAAGTGTTAAGCCTTCCTTAGACTGGAGAAAATCACAGTGAAATAGATGAGTATTTGTTCCAAATCCTCCCCCTCCTTCCCCATGGTCTCACCCTTTTTCTTATGATTTTGAGGTTCCTCTTAGCAGGAGCAGAGTGTATTTCCCATGGGGCTGGATTTGTGAAGTGCTTTGACCAACACGTTGGGGATGGGAATGCCAGTGTGCCTGTTCTGGGGCGGGTCTTAAGAAGCAGTGTAGAGTTTCTGCTCTTCCCTCTGGAGCCTCTGCCATGAGAATGGGCCCCAGGCAGTGTACTAGTCCCAGTGCAGTGTGAAAGTGTGGTGCAGAATGCCCCAGTGACCTGCAGACCAGCAACCATGATTTTGTTTGCTTATTGTCATCTACCATGTATTTTGAGAGTGGTTTATGACAGTGGGCATTATTGTGACAAACGCTGACTGATTTAGGCAAGAAATACAGGTTCATGTTAACAGAAATCCTTCTCAGATATAATACACAGGCCAGGCAGCTGAAGAGCTTTCTAACATATAAGAAAGGTGTTTTCTCCATGCCATGGTGTTATGTATTCAGTTTTATTTAAGAGTAAGTGCTTGCATGACCCCTTTTGATATCTCCTAATTGTTTAGTTCACTCAAAACCAGCAGACAAGGATCTGTGTGTGCATTTAGACATACACATTCTATTCTATTTTCCTATGAAGCTACAAAATGATATAGTCCATTTTTGTAGACTATAAAACTATGTCTCAGAAATCTCCATGGGTGATCTGATCATTCTAATTGCAGAACAGACACAATCTTCAAAGGAGATACCCACAAATTGAATGGATAAAACCTACAAAGACTTCCCTCTGTTTGGGGTAGGGTAGAAAAATATATGTATGCAAGAAATAAAGAGGCAACAGACTATTTTTTTAATAGAAGGAGATACACAAAGTTTAGCGCAGTTTAAGAAATAGTCCTGGAGCAACAAGGTTGCAAGGCGAAGAGGGGAAGAGGAATGTAGAACAAACTGAAAAGAAACCGTTGACAATCAACAATACACAGACAGGAGATAAAGAAAAGATGATAGAAGTTGCGGGTAGCTGACTCCCAGTACAGAGACAGCCCATAAGCTTTCGTTCTCTCAAGGCCAAAGGCAGGAAGCAAATCAACTTATATGTGCAGAGGAAAAAAACATCAAAAGGGTCAAAATGTGCTTTGATATTCACTTGAAAGAATGGGTGAGTGAAAGGATAAGGTGAAACATGATGTAGGCAGAGACATAGAGCACTTACAAGAGAGGCACATTGATGGGGAGGGAGAGATGGTGGCAAAGAGACAGGATGTAAGTCATGTTCTCCATCTTAGCAAGAAGGAGAGTTGTTTGGATGTGTTTGTACAGGCTGGGAAGATCACACAGTCCTGCAGACAAGCGTAAGAGGAGCAGAGCTCTCTGGGCAGAGGTGAGGAATGGTCAGAGAGCTGCAGGCAAGAGGGAAATAGCTGTTCAACGCTTTATAAGAATGGAGGACAAACAAAAAAGGAGAAAAGAAAAAACAATCAAAACACAAAACTTTGTTATAATAGGAGCAATCAAAATATTACCAGTTGTGGAGAGTTTGATCTTTTATTTTCCCAGAGAGAAGTTAAGTTCTTGAATCTTTATGGTGTACACTTCCCTCTCCAAGGGACAACTGTGTTTGTTTCTTCTTCTTTTTTCTTTTTTTCTTTTTTAACTCATTTTACACATTGATGTCCTTTTGAAACATGGTAATTGTTACATTTAAAAGAACTTTGTATCTGTATACACACACGTGAATTACAAAGAACAATAACAAAATGAATACCCACGACATACCATCTATGGTATATCGACCAAAATACTGGAGTGTCATCACGATTATGCATATACTAATGTGCTCTGCCCCTTTCCTTTCCCTCTGGGTCCCTCTTCCCGGATAATCTTTATCTTGTTTTCATGTTACTGTTCTGCATAATGTGTAGACAATAAGATTTTTTAAAGTCCTAGGACTTCCCTACCAAATTGAGTTGAATATATTGCAAAACTTGTTTTCATTTTTTTAAACATCAGGAAAGAATAAAAAATCTAATTCAATTTGACATTTTCACATTTCTCAAACAGCCATTCTCCTGGGTCTATTGAACTCCTGACCTCCTGGCCCGGAGTGTCCAAGGGAAGTCAGCAAGGCGACTCTGTTCACGTTAGCACAAAAGGAGTCCACATGCCAATGATCTGATTGGCTTTGCGGCTTCTTAGGTGAGATTTCCTCCCTCAACGTTACCCTGGGAAAGTGGGCCTGGGAGTCAAGAAAATAAAATGAAGGCTGTTTGTCAAATTGAATACGTATTTGAAAAAAAGAATGTTTTGATACTTCCTAGAACACATTTGCAATCGTGCCTATAAATACTAGCATATCCACAGCCCCTTTGTGCCTGGCTTATCCGTGTTTACTTTGTAAGATTTGCAAACACCTGCATTTAAAGCCACCATCATTTCTGCTTGCAGTGACTTAACTGTCATTTAATAAATGAATGGGTTTAATAGTCCTTTAACAAAAGCAACAATGATGTAGAGCTGGGAAAGAACTTCCTTAATGATCACGAAAGAAAGAAAAAAAGGAAAAGGGAGACAGAGACAGAGACGGGGTGGAGGGTGTCTGTGTAATATTTCTCTGTAAATAATTCTTCCCCTTCTTAATTAAATTACTTCATACAATACGACCTACTTTGTGCAAGGGCGCAGTTCCTAACTTGCATGATTCATTCTTCTTGAGCAAAATAAAGTAGTTTTGCCTTTTATTTACAAAATGTCTTCACGTAGGGTAGATCCAAATATGTCCCCCTCCTCTTCCCCCCCAGGACTTCACTTCTGATAAAATGATCACATTTGCTGTATTTAAAAAGAAGTCAAGCCGTACAAAGTACACTTAATACAATGTATTGTTCTTAAAATAAGAGTGATAGTAAATCTCTGAAAAACATGATATGTGGGGCGCCTGGGTGGCTCAGTGGGTTAGGCCACTGCCTTCGGCTCAGGTCATGATCTCAGGGTCCTGGGATCGAGTCCCACATCGGGCTCTCTGCTCAGCGGCGAGCCTGCTTCCCTCTCTCTCTGCCTGCCTCTCTGCCTACTTGTGATCTCTGTCAAATAAATAAATAAAATCTTTAAAAAAAAAAACAAAAAAAAACAAAAAAAAAAACATGATATGTGTCCCCCATGTTGCCTCCTACTTCCTATCCAGCCCGCAAAGCTAACCTCATCTTTAGCTCAGGACAGAGGGTTTGATTACCGAACTGGAGGGAAAACTTCCCCACTTCCTTTCTAGGTTCTTTGTCTAATAACTAAATTGACATGAGACAGCTTAACAGGAAAAAATTTCAATGTTGTGCATACAATAGCCCCAAGGTATGAAGCTCAAAGAAGTGACCAACACAGGAAGCTTTTATACCTTTTTGACAAAGAAATAATACATTTATGAAGAACTGACAAGACAAAGAAGTTCAGGCTTGGGGTAGAAAATCAGCCAGGAAGTAACAAGTTTTAGTTAAACAGGCTTCTTAGTTCCACATTCCCCATCTCTGGCAATAAGGATGATGTCTACCATCATGGAATAGGGGAGATACCTTCCCTTTATGTGGGAAACAAAGGAGGGTCAGCGCATCCTTCCTTCACCTGCAAGTTCTTCAGTAATTTTAATTCAAAATAATATGTCAAAGTGGCATATTTTGCCTCCCTTCAGTAACAAGTAGCTGTAAATTAATGTTTTCCTCGGAAAGGATCATATTGTATAATGCCTATGAAAGTGCTTAGAAATTCTATACATAAACCAATCAGGAATCAAATGCACTGTTCTAGCTACATGATCATTTGGGACATTTCAAAAATGGATATTTTAGTAAAGTCCCAAATATTAACTCAATATATTTTTGTTTCAAATCATTAGAAATGATGTTAGTGAAAAAAGATACTCTCAGTGATAAGCAACTTTTTGGACCCTTTTTCCTGTTGAAACATAGTCAATGAAACTTCCTGTTAGTGAAATATGCATAAATCGTGCTAGATATTCCACAACTGTTACAGTGACACACCCTGAGCAAAGTTTTCTAACAATGTCTAGAGCTGAGGTATAAGGCCTCCCTATGCTACCTGGTTAAATGTAGCACAGATTCTGATCTTCAGAGCTACATGTCAGCTGATTTTGAAAATCAAAACTATTTCCCCACATATGAACATTTCAACCCCCCATCAGGACAGAGATGTCTCCTATTAACCTCTATGCTCTTGATAGCTAACTATGTTCCTCTCCCACCCCCTTGAAATTTCCAATAGCTACAACAGATCTCCTATTTCACTGGGTTGCAGAATTTTTATTATTATTATTATTATTATTTTATTATTTTTAAATGTGTTAAATTACTTGCTCTCTAAATTATGCTCTAGATTATCTAACAGTGAGCTTAAATATCTTAAACTTTCCAAAAGGCAATCATAGAATACATTAACTTGAATAATCAATACAATACCAGAAAAACCAGCTCCTGATCTTATTATATATGAGCTAGTGTAATTCAGGAGAAAGAGCTTTCTTATTTGCTTTTGTGCTTTCAAAGCATTATGGAAATTCATAAATATAATAATTACCTTTTAAATAGCCTTTTAAATAGTATTTCATTTTGAAAGCACAAAATCTGTGATTGAGTTTTTCCAGATAATCAGTAAAAACTGACATAGAATACTGCTACCTTTTTTTGTTTCATTTGTCAGAATGTTTTATCACTTCAGTTTTTCATTCTATATTCAGCACATAATTGAATGAAATGTGGTTTAAAATGAAATCTATTCCCTTTTATGAGAACATCCACTTATTAAAGGTTAAATAAAAGTTGAAGAGCATTTAACTTATCTTGAATACAAATGACTTGGCTTTGACTATTTAAACATTTAAATATTTAATGATCAATTTCCACCAGTAACAAAGATTTTCCATATTCCTAAATATATAAGCAGATAATGCTTTTAAAAATTAAGTGATGTGAGACTGACACTGATTTTGAATATTTTTAGAATAATTTTTAAAAAGTAAATTAGATAATCTCTTATTAGTTCAGCAATATTTATGCTCAAATACATATATAAAATATTAGAAAATCTGTTACTTTTTTAAATGTATACTATTATATTTTAGTTAAGTTAATGCAATATTTTCTTGCTTAGTGTGTCTTTTTCTTATTTTAAAACTTAACTGAAGAAAGATTATTGGATGATTTTTAGAATTCCTTAGAAAGAAATAATGGTAAATTTCTTTCATTGAGAGTTAACATTTTGCACTCTGAGGAATTGAAATCTATCTATTTATCTATGTACCTTGTGAATTTTCCTTCTGATAACTTTGCATGAAATGGATTTGGGAAAAATATAATTAATCATTTGTATAATAATCCAGAAAGAAATGAATGACATTCACATAGCTGAGTAGTAAAGCAAATTAAAATTGCAGAACTTCTTTTATTGCTGTGCATCTCTTAGAATATTGTGGCCTGAAATAATTTTCACATTAAGTCAAACTACTGCATGAGAGAGCAATAATTAAAACATGTGAATGCATCATCTTTAATTATGCCTAATTTGTATGTTGCCTTTAAACATGGTTGAGATGATCTCAATTGGGATAGAGTAACACAGCTTTAAAGTATTATCCATGATTTCAGAAACTTGGCCTGTAATAGTACTTGTGACATGGATAGCACTTTCTAACTAGTCTTATTTAGAGAGGAAATATATCAGAATATGAATAAATAATGTGAGAGTTGGGAAATTTTCCTGAATCAATAGCAAAGAATCACCTTTTAGATGTATTGATACAGAAGATTTTTTCATTGATTATTGCAAAACTGCTTTCAATTAACATGACATTTTCCTTTTTAAGAACTCAAAAGTCTTGATGATGTTATTTCAATAATCTTGTGACGAGTAGGTAGAGGAATTTTAAATGTGTAGAATTCAACATTTTATCAATAAGTGACTTAGAATCAGAGCCAGTATTCAAAGGAAGCTTAAACATTACCATGCCTGTTATTGCCCCTCAACTTCTACAATGGTTGAGCATTCATTCTCTGCTTAAATATGAATCATGACAGGGAACTTACTTTTCCATAAGACTCTTCATTCCGTTGTGACCCAGGGTGACTTTAAGTACACACACACAAAAAAACCCTCTCTATAGGTAGATACTATCTACCACTTCATGATTTTTTCACCCATTGATCTTAACTTTGACTTTCAGGGTCACACAAATAATCTTCCCCTTCCATGCTGCTCTAGAAGATTTGCGCTCTGGTGGAAAGAGAACCCGACTAGAAGGCGGCATGTGTGGGGTCCCCTCCAGTTTCGCCAGGTTCAGCCATGGAACATTAAGCAAGTAGCAACTCTATGCCTTCATTTCTTCATCTACAGACTGAGAGTAATGATTCACGCCTACTCTCCCTTCCCAAGTTACACAGCTACTGTGAAAATCAAATGAAATAGCATATGGAAGCTTTTCCTGAAATACAAAATGCTAAGCAAATAGGTTATTATGATTTGCATTCATGGCTCTTCGACCCTCACATTTCCTTCTAAATCTTCCCTTCTTTAGAGCAAGTATTTCAAGTATCCTTACCTATGTACTATATGATATGAATTTATGTTTCTTCACCACTCTTTTTCATTATTCTTCATTATTCTTCTTCCTTCCTTTTTTCATTCATTCTTTCTTTCTTTTTCTTTTTTCAAGAATGTTTTATTCTATGCTTTCAAAGGGCTAAGTCCTTATTCTCAGAACCCTGGAATACATCCACACTGGCTCAACCAAGGAAAACTCTGAGCATTTTCCTTTCCACAGAAGGTTTTGCTGTGATTTCAGGGGCCCTAAGAAACTTTTGCTTGGGTCAAGGACAGCAGGCTTGAAGTGCATTCCTCGGCTTCAGTATTTGACCTGGCATACAGATTTGGTTGTTTGATTATGCTTCCTTCCACTCCTGGTTCAATATCCTGTGAGGGTCTGTCCCTTCAAGAGATATGCATGAGACCTCTTAAAGTAGAAGGGGTAGAAGGGAGGAAGAACTGTGGGAGGCAGAATGGAGTAACATTTCAGTCTGGAGCCCTGCTACTGAGAGACTGATCTGCTGACCAGCATTGCAAGATCATCTGGAGATTGTTAGAAATGGGGATTCTCAGGCCCTAGCCCAGTTGGTATTTTCATTCCTATGATTTCCAGATGGATGACAGTGCTGGGTACTCAGAGTAATTTTATCACTTAATCCTCAAAACATGTATTCTATCTCAAACAAAGAAACCAAAGCTTATAGTGGCTGGCAGATATGCTGAGGGTCACACAGCTGGAATGTGGTGGGGCTGGTATTCTAACGCAAGCCAGAAATCAGAACCTGCCCTCAATGCAGCACAATAACCCGTGCATGCCACTGACGGGGAATTGTCCTTTATTCTTTCATTCAGGGTTTGTTCATTGAGTACATTGTGCTAGAAAATGGGGATACAAGGTTAATAGGGCAGAGATTCTGTTCTCAAAGAACTCAGTACAGTAGAGAAGAGATAAGGAAGTAAATGATTGTCAAAAACACAATGTGGTAAATGTCAGAACAGTCAACTATTATCCCTGTGTCTAAACACTCGACCTTCTCTGATGAAGCCGATGATTATTTCATTTTATTTTTAAAATTTTCTTGTCAACTAGCATCTGGCTGAACAAGTCATGGCAGTGTTCACACACATGACATTATCCTTCACCAGGCACATGGTGGAGGGGACTGGTGGATCATGGAGAGGATTTAACAAGGTGTACTGTAATGTGCTTTCAAATTTTTAGATTCTATGAGCTTGAGCTGGAGTCAAATAAATCCTGAAGTCGTATTTACCTAAACTAATATTCCACAACCCTACATATCTGCAGTTGATTGTTTAGAAGCAAAGTGCAAAACTTGACATTTTTCCCTTATAAAATTCTTTCCTGTCAGATGTAGTTTGATGTGCTTTTGGAAAACGCTTTTATTATCCAGCATGACTGCTCTCAAGCCCAACCTTGTGTCTTCTGTAAATGTTATCTTCATGCCTTCTCTGTCCTCATTCATCCGACAGAATTTATTAAACATTCGCTCTGGGATAGGTGCCACGTTGATGCAGGTAGGAGATAGAGGCTCACGTCAGTTAATGAAAAAGCACAGTGTCACGGTCAGTGCTATGATTGAAAGTTGCACAGGGATCTAGGGGATCTAGGAGAGCACAGAGAAGGTGGTGCTCAATCAGGTGGAGAGTAGAGATGGGGCAAAGAGAGAAGGCTGCTTGGCTTGGTCTTGAGATCATGTAGGAGTGCTGAGAAAGGGGTGAAGCAGAGACGCAGCTGGTGCACAGTGAGCAGTGTGGGGCGGACGGAATCTAAGGAAGTGTGAATTCGCTCATTAGGGCTACAGTATGGGATGTAAGGGAGCTATGAGAGTGATATTGGAAAGATCTTTCTAGAGTCAGTGAATAGAGAGCACCTAGCAAACAGCTATTGAGAACTCACACCAGACTCCTATCAAAGAGCTCCTTTGTGAGTTAGACCTGGTTTTTCAGCCAAGAGACTATACTGTTTACTCATCCTCAGTGCTATTGTATGGGTCAAGAAGGGGTTGGGGGAAAGGATGAATAAGAGTAGAAGGAGAACAAGAGGAGCAACTTTTTTTTTTTCTAAGATGTTATTTACTTGACAGAAAGAGAGCACAAGGAGGGAGAGCAGCAGGCAGAGGGCTAGGGAGAAGCAAGCTCCCCACTGGGCAGGAAGCCTGATGCGGGGTTCGATCCCAGGACCCCGGGATCATGACCTGAGTGGAAGGGAGACGCCCAACCAACTGAACCACCCAGGCACCCCAAAGGAACCCCTGGCGACAAAGTATAAAAATGTAAAACCACAGGGGAAGCTCTTCAGGCAATAGAAAGAGCATACCTTAAATGTCAAAAATGAGAGAATTATCTAGAAGGATGTCAAACTCTTAATCTCAAAGCAATAGTTCAATTCTTCTTCTAAAGGGCCTTACATATTTGTGTATATTTTCTTAAAATTAGGTAAGAAACTAGAAACCAATGCACTATGGCAAACTAATCCACTCCAAGGTAGAAACAAATTATAAAAACATTCTCTTTTATAGGTGATATTTCTCAATTGACAAGATTATAGGATAACAAGTCCTGCTCTAAGCCCAGTTAATTTTTTGATAAGGAGTGATGGGAAAATCTTTAGATAATGTGTGAACAAAGATAGGGACAATTCTTAACATTGACCATTTACCTTATATTCATTAAGTCCTATGTATCTCTAACAATAAATTATCACCAAGGCATCTTGGTTTATTTAAGTTTTCCAAGCATTGTGGCAATTAAATAGAACCAAAATTAAATGGATAGTAGTTTAATGACATCAGTAGGTTCATATTGAACCTGGCTTCCACCACTACATAATCTGCCCCAAATTTATTCAAATGAAATATGGAAATTGAAAAGCTTTAGGAATTCCTTCTCTCTTACTTATTTGGTTCTTTCCAAGGGTACTGACCTCCTTCAGGAATTCCCTGCAATTTCACCTTCCACTTAATTAACTATATACTGGGCACTTTATATCATAAAGACATGTATTTGTACTGTGTGTGTGTGTGTGTGTGTGTGTGTGTGTGTGTGTGTGTGCATGTGGGGGAGAGAGATTTTCATCTTAAATATGGGCATGGATGTTGTCTCCCTCTCTAGATTTCAAAAATTAGGGGGAATTGGGCAAACACCCTGGATGGTATGTGGCCTCCTTTCTCTGACTGAACATCAGCCAGAAGAAGAATATGTACAAAGTCCTTATGCAGTGAAATTAAAGCTCTCTTTCTGTAATTAGCTCACAAAATGACAGAGCGAAATGTGATCAACCATATCTCTTTCCAGGATGCCTCTCCCTGAAATGCCAGGGGCTATGTTTTATGCACATTTGCTTTCTCACCAGCAGCTCACAGACCCGTGTTACCCAGTCTTCTCTTCTCTCTGTGCTTCTTTGGTCCAGCTGCCATCATTCCTGAACCAAAAGTTCAGATTCATTTTAGCTAGCCTTTTGTTATGTAAAGCACGTCTACAATGACTCTGCTTTGCCCTGATAATTCTATTTCCAATGACCTCTTAAAAATTAAAAACAAACAAACAAACAAACAAAAAAAAACCACCTTTCTTCTACATCCTGCTTCCATGCATTTCTTACTGAGTTACTATCATGCACATTGCCATCTTCTGACACCCGTTCTACTGATAAGTTTTCCTTTATTGTTTTGACTTTTTGTGTATGGAGGAGTACTTCACACTGATCCATATACTTATAATTGAGATATATAAGAAGATATTAAGATGTATAGTGGTAGCAATTACCACTGGCTGGATGCATTGTACACAATTTTGGAAGATTTAACTTCCCATTATTGTCATTTCACCTTCCCCGTCAGAGGCTACTGATGACACCTGATCATTCCATCTTCTATTTTTACATGATCAGTACAATGGAACCTCCCTTGGTTTCTCCTTCTTCTGGGTTAACTTTGTATTTCCTTGCCTTTTATCTAAATTGCCCAGCATGCACTTACTTCTCTGTAACCATTCATCCATATTGTATCTGAATGCCACATCATTTTCGTGTCCTTATTGCACACTGCACACATATTCAGCATCTATTATGTTTTCCTACACAAAAAATAAGCATTGTTCTCACTTGCTTTTCTGTCCTAATGACCTCCTAATAGCACAGTGGCTAGCATATACTATAACTCGAATGCATGCTTACTGAATAAATAATACATACTTCCTAAATAATTTCTTTCATTCTCCACTGGGATGGGCTTGCATATAGATTCAAATTTATCTTGAGTCAATTCAGGAAACGATCTACTACTTTCCTAGCCCATGCACTGTATATTAGGCCTCAGTGAATGCCATCTGGTCTAACTTTATAATGCAGACTCCTCTGCTGTGCAGATGATAATCCCATTACCCTTCATTCACACATGTTTAGTTTCCACAAGCTATAGAATGTGAATTTTCACATATCTTTAGCCATATTTTTTTCATGAGAGACAGATTTTGGGTTTTTTTTAGCTGTGATTGATGGTAATATGGATCACCAAATATTTTACTTAGAATTAATAAAAGCAGGTATGTACTGGTATAGCATGTGGAAGTAGGAGAGTATAATAGGACACAATCTGGAATTGGACTGGAATCCTTATTGCTTCCTTTATGAGTTCTGTGACTGTTATGGACTGAATTATGCCCCCCTCCTTCATATATTGAAGCCCTAAGCTAAGTGTGATTGTATATAGAGATAGGGTCTTTTAAAAATGTAATGAAATTCAAATAAGGTCATAAGGGTGGGACCTAATCCAATAGGGTCTATTTTCTTACAAGAAGAGAAAGAGACAGAATGCTCTCTCTCTCTCTCTGCACACAGAGGAAAGGCCATATGAGGACACAGCAAGAAGGCAGCTGTCCACAAGCCAGGAAAAGAGACATCAATAGGAACCAACCCAGCTGGCCCCTTAATCTTTATCTTCTAGCTTCCAGAACTGTGAGGAAGTACATTTCTGTTGTTTAAGCTCCCCAGTCTGTGATATCTTGTTATGGCATCCTGAGCAGACTAATGCAGCAAAAATTAAAATCAGATCATATTTTTTGGTCCTTAGTTTTTTTTTTCTTTTAGTTGCAAAGTGGGTATGATATTACTAAACTATATGTCATAGAACTGCCGTGAAGAGATAATCAGATGGTACATCTGGCACTTAGCACAGTGCCTGACACATAGTAAGGGCATGGAAACCATTAGCTATTATTATTACTGCAGGAAAATCATCCCCTGTGACCTACATTCTTGAGACTGAGAGTCACTGAATCACATCTGGGATAATTAGGTCAGGAAAGACCGAGCCAATGAGAATTCTGCAAAGTCCCGGTCACTCCAAGTATGTCCACACACAGTATGGTTGTCCTTGCTAACCAGAGGAACTGCAAGTATGCTGTAGCAACAATTGATGAGGCACTTTACAGTCACGTTAACCAATCAAAAAGACAATTTACCATGACAGAAGTAATTATTACTACTTAGTAATAAATGAATAAGGTCACGATCACACAAACAAAAAAAGGTGAGAAAAAGGGTGAAAAGGGCAAAGAATGTGAATCAGAAGGCTCAGTTTGCAGAAAGGTAAAAACAGATGATTTTAGAAAAATTCACCTTGCCTCATGGGTAATTTTCACCAGAATCTCCTTCATATAGAGCTACCTCTGCTTCCTTCTTATTATCCCTGCTGTCTTTCCATACTGAACTTAACTAAAATAGGAGACGGACTTTCTCTGATGGGTAGCCACGTATATGAAACATCCCTATTCACTTTCGCTTCTTTCTCTCTCTGCTACTTACTTTGGTATAGGATGTCCTCAAAGCTCATCTGGAATATCTTTCTGTATTTTTGTGGGATCATTGTCCATTGGAAGCTTTGACTTTTGGTCTAATTATAAGAAACTTCCCTCCACCTCCTCTAGTTCATAGCTAATCCCCGCCTTCCTATGGTTCATTGCAGTGCCTTGTGTTTGGGCTCTTATGACTCAGCCTATATAGTAGGAATCCTGCAACATGGGTTAACGTTGGCATTGATACTGTCCTCCACTTCCTACTATCTTCCCTTTCTCCTTTTCAGCACATCATGACTAGCAAGCCTTGTTTCATGAGATCCTTGTCAAGATTATATCAATGGCATTCCTCTCTAAGCACTTCTTTTTCTTAAAGTAGCTTGGTAAAAAGTGCTTTCATTTTCCCACAGGTGCTCATTAAAGTCAGTGTTGTTTCCACAACATCCAACTCCCCTATTGCCCAGCAATTATACTAGTAGGTATTTACCCAATGGTTACAAAAATACTGGTTTGAAGGGGCACATGCACCCCAGTGTTTATAGCAGCATTACCAACAACGGCCAAATTATGAAAAGAGCCCAAATGTCCATCAACTGATGAATGGATAAAGAAGAGGTAGTATCTATCTATCTATCTATCTATCTATCTATCTATCTATCTGTATATAGATATACATATATCTATATGTATATAGATAGATAGATATATATAGATATCGATACACACACACACACACAATGGAATATTACTCAGCCAAAGAAAAAGACTAAAGTCTTGCCATTTGCAACAATGGATGGAGTTAGAGTGTATTACGCAAAGCAAAGTCAGTCAGTCAGAGAAAGGTAAATACCATATGATTTCACTCATATGTGGAATTTAGGAAACAAAACAGATGAACATGGGGAAAAGAAAAAAAAGAGAGGGAAGCAAACTATAAAACAGACTCTCGCTATAGAGAACAACCTGGGGGTGTTTGGAGGGAGATTGGCAGGGCATGGGCTAAATTGGTGATGGGAATTAAGGACAGTTGTTGTGATGAGCACTGGATGTTTTATGTAAGTGATGAATCTCTAAATTCTACTCCTGAAACTAATATTACACTATATATTTTAACTAACAAGAATTTAAATAAAAACTTGAAACATTTAAAAAAATTAATTTGGGGTTGACAAAAAAAACTTACTCATTTCTAAGAGGATCTTCTATACTCTTAGCCTTTGCATTAAATATTTTGTTATTATGGACAGTTCTAAATATTTGGTTTTGTGGTTCAGTTTATTTTTTACTTCTCAACACATTCAACATTTTTATAAATACACTTAAATTCTCCACTTGACATTACCCATCTTAATAAATTGAGAGATGGTGCCAAATTATTGAACGAATGTTCCTTTTTATATTCCTTTGGGAAGCATAAACTTTCACAAGTTAGATATCCTCAACTTACTTTGTATCTTCACTCTATATTTCATGAACATGATCACTTATCTTTTAACTATATTCATCATGAAGAGTGAAGAAAAATAAACCTTCTGTGGCTCATCCTCTGAGAAAAACCTTTTTTTTTTTTTTAAGGAGAAATTCTCATTCTCCTCATTCTTACGTTTTAATGAGAGGATTTTCAATCCACTCACCAGGAGAAGGACATATAGGAAAAAAAAAAAAAAACTTTCTCTACTGAACTTCTTGTTAAATTGGAGAAAAATTGCAGTGAATTCAGTCTCACCATGGGAAAAGGAGCAATCCATCTGCCTGAAAAGACTGGAAACTGGGGTGCGGGAGCTTGAGATCTACTGAATCCTGGGAGCCAGGGCTGTGGCTGTTCTGAAAACAGGCCTCAGCCTGACCGTCTCACCCCTTTGGACTTGTTGGCTTTCTGATCATGAGCTGCTGCTGCTTCTTTATCTTTCTCTGTAAAATGTACCTCAGAGGCATGTTTCCCTGTGTGGTGGGTTCTTTAGCTTCTCTGTGGGGCCTGGTATTTAAGTGTGGAAGTTATAGGACCTGAGGCCAGCTCAGTCAGGGTTGCGGGAAACTGCACTGTGTGCTCCAGCTACACTAATCAGTATGTGTCAATTACAGCTTATGAATTAACCAGTTATCCCTCTTGTTTGTGAGTATGCATTATCAGCCAGCGTTCTGAAATAGAAGAGGGGCACATGGAGGTATTTACTGGGCACCAAACCCCGAGTGAGAGAGAATTCTTTCTGCTGGTTTCCTGTGTGTGTGATTTGCATATACTTTTAAGTTTTGAAATGACTTTGCAGAGCTCTTGCAAAAATAGTACAAGGAGTTCTCATTTATCCTCACCCAGCATCCCTTAATATTAACATCTTAACTGTGATGGCGCTTATCAAAATTAAGATATTAATATTGGTACAATGCTGTTAACTAAACAACAGACTTAATATCACTAATGTCTTTAGCCTGTCCTGATGTCCTATCCAATATTCCACACTGCATTAGTTATTATGTCTTCTTAGTTGCCTCTGATCTGTGATGATTTCTCTGTCTTTCCTTGGCTTTCATGACCTTGATGCTTTTGAAGAGGACTGGTCAGGAGTTTTGTAGATGTCCCTCATTTTGGGTTTGTCTGATGTTTGTTCTTATTCCTGGTAATGTTAATCTTGATTACTTAGTGATCAAGATGGTTTGTGCCAGGTGTCTTCACTATAAAGTTACTTTTTTTCCCCCTTTGTGATTAACAAATATTTGGAAGAAGATATTTCAAGGCTATGAAAATATATCCTGTTTCTCCATAAACTTTCACTGACTTTAGCCTTTATTGGTTGATCATACCTATAGTGGTTATTACTGTGGTGTTCTAACAGTGTTTTCTAGTTCCTTCATTTCTTCTCTATTCATTAATTGGAATTCTTAGGTAAGGAACAGTTATCTCTTCTCCCCCATTAATTTATTGATTCAGTCATTTATGTCAGTAAATGACATCATGGATACTTATTTTCTGGGTTATAATCCAATTCTATCACCATTAGCCGTTTGAAACTATTTGAGTTGACTCCTGTGTCCTTTTGACATGCTATCATCCTTTTAAAATTAAGCTATATTTTAATTTAGAACAACTTGATATTTGCAGAGAAGTTGCAGAGATAGTACAGAACGTTCTTTATTTAAAGGTTTATTGATTTAGTTTAGAGAGGGTGGAGGGGCAGAGGGCGAGGGAGAGAGAAACCCAAGCCTACTGTGCCCTGAGCACAGAGCCCAGCACAGGGTTTGATCTCATGATCCCAAGATCAGGAAATGAGCTGAAAACCAAGAGTGGGTTCTTAACAGACTGTGCCACCCCAGGTGCCCCTTGTGAATTCTTATATGTAATTCCTTTTACCCTATTTTCCTCATCGTCAGCATCTTACATTACCATGGTACACTTGTCAAAATGAAAAAAATATCTATTGGCAGGTACTGACTCTAGACTTTATTTGGATTTCATCAGGTTTTCCATTAACGTCCTCTTCTTGTTTTGGGATCCAGTCTAATGTACCGCATTGCATTTGCTGGCCTGTCTCTGAGTCTCTGCTCTGTGAGTTTCCTGACCTTTCCTTGTTTTTCCTAACCTTGACAGTCTTGAGGCATACTGGTGAGGTGTTCTGCAGCATGTCCCCCAATCTGATTTTGTTTGATGTTTTTCTCATGATTAGAATGGAGTTAGGAGTTTTGTGAAAGAATGCCGTTGGGGGGAAGTGTCCTTCTTATCACATCACTTCAGAGGGTGTATGAGGTCTGCCTGAAGGTACCCTAATGAGGTTAACCTTTGTCAGTTGGCTAAGGTGGTGTTTGCCAGGTTGCTCCTACTCTATTCTGTGCAACCAAATCACTTAGCATAGCCCACCTTCAGGGAAGGAGGGCTAAGAATTAAAATGGTCATCTGAGACAGGGCAGTATCTACAAGTATTGTTTTAGAATTCTTCTATGAAGAATGCTTGTCTCTTCTTCCCCGTCAGCCTTTGCACTAAGAATACATCAGATTTCTCTTCTCTGAGAGTCCCTTAGGCCATATTTCCAGCCTTTTGTCTTCTTATTTGCGTGATTTCTTCCTGTTGATTGTCCTTTCTCCAGGTGTGTATCTCATTAGTGCTGCTTGGCTTCTGTGGAATTTGTTTCCTTTCCTTCCGGCTCAGCTCCTTTTCTAGTCTCAGGCCCTAAATCGAATGCCTGGGCAGTGTTCCCTGTGGCAGGCTGTCTCCATCTTCACAGGGCTGCCCTCTACCTTCTCTTTGCCACTAGGATATCTGTAGATACTTTCCCTGTGTCTCTGCTCCTAATCTGAGCAATTCCATCCCAGACAAGATTCTCTTCTGACGAAGATCACCTAGGGTCGCCCCGCCATGGATTCTGTGTCTGTTTTGCTCCAGCTGTTGTTTCTCTCTAACTCCTCTGTTTTCCTTCCCTCTCCACCCACTCTACCATCTGGAAACCAATGTATTTAATTTCTCCTCTTTCCTCTTTGCTTGTGCCCTGAGGTGTCTCCTTGAATTCGCTGTGGGTAGATGTTACCTGCCCAGTTGTTGGACACCCCTTTCATCATGGTGGCCTGTGTAAGCTTCTCTTTCTGCACACGGCTTATACACAATTTACTTTGTTTTGTTCCTGTCGCCATAACGCAAAACACATAATAATGATAATACTTCTCTTAGCATAAGTTGCTGAGAGCGTCCAGCCTGGGCGTAGCACTGTGCTATCTGCTGTACATTCATAGACTTTCACAAGATACTATTATCATATCCATTTTATACATGGAAAAGTGAGACTCAGAAGGGTAATTAACTTGCCAGGTTCACAGTGCTAATTTTAGAACTCCAAAGCCATTTTTCCTTACCATGTAGTTCTGAGTCCTTCAATCATTATGCAGATTGATCTTGAGTTTCTCTATAGCACATTTCTGGCTCTCTGGATAGCATTTGAATTTTTGATGATGTTTAAATGAAAAGCACCCCACTTTGTGGGTAAACATATCTCCTCTTGCTGGAAAAGGTGAACCTTTCGTCAAAACACTGACCTTGAATAATAATGAATGACTGATGTCTTCCATAATCCTCCTAACCACTCATTGTGGTAAGTAGAGTATTATCCCCATTTCATATATAGAAAATTGATTTTAAATAATGTTACAAATTTGCTCCATTTAATTATGTAAACAGGTTCATGGCCAAACTGGAATTTGAACTCAGGTAATCTAACTTGAAGGCCATCCTCTTAACTAACTCTCCATATATTGCAGTGTTTCTAGGGGCTCGCCCTGGCTATTATAAGCTATTAGCTTTATTGCTGCCCCTTAGTTACCTGTGCATACATTATCTGTTTCCTTACTCTTTCTTCCATAGTTTTAACTGAGAATTATCATGTGGGAAATATAATTTTGAGTGGGTCTCCAAGGTTAAATGAAGCATTTCATTTAGAAACCATCATTTAACATATTCTCAGACTATGATATCATATTTATCTCCAGACCATTGAGAACAGTTAGTCATAATGGAACATTAAGAGTTTAAACAGGTATTAGTCACAAAAGAAAAGAGATAACAGCATCCTGCTTTGATTCACAGATTCTGGGTAATAGAAAATAGTCACGTTAAGTGCCACAGATTCATTCCTAAGTGATATGGTCTTACAGATTTCCAAGTGTTAGTAATTTATAGGATGCTTTCTCATCAAGCATTTTGAAATTTCATTACTGCAGGCTTTAAGGGATGCTCAGATACTGCCATTTGTTCGGAATATCAGTGTTCAACATCAGGTGTCATTGAGCCAAGGATTAGAACTTGAAAATCTTTGAGATTACAGAGATATTCATTATTAAAGAATTGATTATAATGGGATTTAACCCATTACAAGTAATTAGTATAGGTTTTCTAAGTGGAGCAGAAGCTTGATAATTATTCAGCGATTTCAGTAATATGGAAAGCCATCCATATTAAAAAAAATAAATCCACTTAGATTCCAAAAGAAGCACAGTGAGTTATAGAATTTGGAAAAATAAAAAAGGTGAGTGGAATATGTTTTCCAACAATTTGGTCTTGAATTGCTACACTTACGGTATCTAATAGAAAAAAAGGATAATGACAAAATGACTGAAATATAAAGTGTGGGCACTATATAGCTCTCCAAAAACCTTCTGAATGATCACTCTTGCATCAAAAAAAAAAAAAAAAGAAGGCCACAGACTCTCTACCTGCAGCTTTTAGCTTTTCTACTACAGTGAAATATGCCAGTAGTTATCTTTATATCAGGCTCTGCATACTCTTCTCTTCAAGTCCCTTGATTCTAGGATATTGCTGCTCAAGTATCATTCCATGATATAAAAATGATAATTTCTGGAAATAGACAAGGCAGCATTTACCTCCCAGACTATTCTTTCCAATGACTCCATTACTGCTAATGACCTCATTACCATCAATGGCAGCCATGTGTCTCCTAGTTACCGAGAGATGCAGAAGATTTTAGGTGGTTATTTTTTGAATTATGATCACACACACATGGTATAAAATTCAAGGAGTACAAGCCATTCTACATTAAAGTGGAACTCTTCCTACCTTGGCTCTTTGTGCTGGTTCCCCTCCAGAGGCAAACCACTGTTGACAGTTTCTTGTGTTCTTTTCTGCCAGGAGTTAACAGTTCAAACTCAGGGCTACAGAGCCCTTCTGAAATGAATTAACAGCCTTATGGAAGCACAATTTATGCATCTACAATCCATCTATTTTTAAGGGAGCATTTAATGATGGTTAATAAGTTTAGAGTTTTGCAACCATGGCCACAGTCCAATTTACAGAACATTTAAATCCCTCATAAAGATCCCTGTGACCATGGGCAAAATTATTCCTGTTCCCACCCCAGCCTCAGGATGCCACTGATCTACTTTCTTTCTCACCACTGTGGTGACAGGCTTCTTTCACTCAGCCCAGTTTTTAAGATTCACACACACTGTAGCATATAATAGTATTTTATTTCTTTTTGTTGCTGAGAAGTAGTCCATTGTATGGATGTATGACATATGGTTTATTCATTAATTTATGACCATTTGGCTTGTTTCCACTTTTTGACTGTTATGAATATTGTTGCTATGAATGTTCATGCACAAGTCTTTATGTGGACAAACATTTTTATTTCTGTCTGTAGATATGAAAGAGTAGAATCCTGGGATGTATGGCAATATATGTTTAACATTTTATGGAACAGCCAAGTTGTTTCCAAAATGCCTATCACACTTTCCATGCTGCCAAACAAAGAAAGGGTTAACACAATTGGTTTGGTTTGCTCAAAACCTGCATGTTCCCAAGAAGAATGATTCTTCTTGGCTCTTGGAAGTAAGCTCCGAATTCTTGGAATAGTCTGCCTGATATGGGTGTGTATGGATGCCTGCTGCCTTGTGCCATGGATTTGATCTGATAGTTCATGTTAACGGTGTGATTTATGGAGGACATCTGCTTTTGCCCTGGGAGGCTGGAGTCTGAGTAGCTGAGGTCAGTGGCAGGGATATGGCATGCCTACATAGCTGATCCTCCATAAAAGTCCTGGACACCAAATCTTATATGTGCTTCTGTGACTGATAGCACCTTGCATGACTAGCTATATATCATTACTGAAAGGATTACCTGTGTCATGTGACTCCACTGGGAAAGAACACCTGGAAGCTTGTACCTGGTTTCTCTTGGACTTCGCATGTGCCTTTTAATTTTGCCGATTTTAATCTACATTCTTTCATTGTAATAAACAATAATCATGAGTATAATAGTTTTTCTTAGTCCTGTAAGTGCTGCTAGTGAATCATCAAGGTTGAGGATAGGTTTGGGGATCCCCAACACACGTATCTTTCCCATTTTTCTATTTTGTGGTTCATTTTATTGTTACTTTGTAGGATATTTATAGTAGATTAAGAAATTACCTCCTCTTTGTGATATGAACTTTCAGTATTTTTTCTAATTTATTTTTTGTCTTGTGACTTTGTTTATAGTGTTTTATTCAATGCAAAAACTTCATACTTTGTTGAGTCTAATTTATCATTTTAATGGCTTCTAGTTCTGTATCATAATTAGAGAGGTCTTTCCCACCTGATTTTATTAAAATTTTTTGTATATTTCCTTTTAAATCTTTGATCCATCAAGACTCTATTTTGGTATAAGGTACAAGACAGAGATCTAAATTAATTATTTTCTGTGTGACCAACTAACCATTATTTCAACATTACATATTATATATTAAATAAATTTAATACAATTTAAATCATAATGCCAATAGAATATATTTTGGCCTTATGATTTAAATTGAATTAAATTTATAGATTCACCCACCAAGATATTGAATCTTTCTATTTGAATCAATGGTATGCTTTTCATCTATTCAGATCTTTTTGTCTTTCAGAGATGTTTTAAATTTTATTCCAATATCTGTAGCTAAGTTTATTTCCATCAGCTTAGTTGTCTTGTCTTCTCTTTACACAATGCAGGTAAATTCTGCATTGTGTCTTTGATTTATAGAAGAAATTGCTTTATTTATTTAGGTTTTCTTGTCTTTACCAGATACTTGGTTGTCCATCTAATGTATGGAAACATTCTAGTAAGTGTTCTTCTTTTATAATTTTTTTTTGTTTCTTCCCTCATTCCCCCCGCAAAGGATATTTATATACATTCTGTTCTACTCTCAAATGAGATGGTTTCTTACCAGAGCAGCTATTTTCAGGAGCATTATTGAAAAGTGTGTGGGGAAGAGTACCTGTAGCATCACGTTTGGTGTGTGGTGGAGTGTTTTGAACTTTTATCATTTCCCACAACAACTAAGATGATTTCTGGGCTGCTAACAATGCAGACTATTTCCCCTTCATTTGGTTTCAGTGGCAGTTTCTTACAAATATGGTTTATCTGTGCAATTCTTCATTCCGTACATCTCACCTCACTGCTACATCTTTCTCAGTAACTCAGCCCAATAACTCCTGCTGCCAGTGCACACATGTTTTTGTTGTACTATTGTCTTGGAGTACTATGGGCAGTTGTGCTTTGTCATATTTTTCTGAGACCTACAGTGTGGTCATCCTCTCTCAGCATCTTCCCATAATCCTACATAACCTTCCTCCTATAGTATGATCTAGAATTCCTGACTTTGTCAACTTTCAGAGAACGTGGAGTTTTCACTTTTCTTCTTTGTTGTTTCTCTTTGATTTCCAAAAGGAAAAGTAAGAATTTCACCTGATTTCACAATTTAAAAAATGGAAAGTCTACCCTCTCTATGAATGTGTAGTTTTAATACTTTACTAATGTTTAGATGTGTTAAACATTTGTTCTTTTTGGGCGGGAGAGGGTAAAAATTGAGGTAGAACCATTGTTTCTTATGGGTTCCCTACTGATCCAGGAACACTCAGGTCTTTTTCTGGCAGCAAACTATCTCCCTTCAATGTTTCTAAATCTGGAAGCATAAAACTTTCCTTTTAGGTTATTCATCCAAGCTCTCTTTAGCTGATGAGAAGAAATGAAATAAGTTACCTTAATCTACTTCCTCTCTAGATCCTAATGCTGCCATCTATAACCTTTGACCATCCATAAGCAACCCATGTCCATCACTCACAATACATAGCACACTTACCTGTCATCTGAGATATCTGAAAGCCCCCAGGCTCTGGTTTCTTAGCGTCATTCTTCCTAAAGTGGCATGTGTCATTTTTTATCACATCACTGGCTGAAGCAAGTCAGGTAACTGGTCTGTATTTTAATGAGCTACTACAACCCTCCCCAAGAAAAAGAAGAGGAGATAGATATTGGTGAGTAGTCATACAATATGGCATTTTAACAAGCTCTTGTGGAATATTTGCTATGTAATGAATATTTTCAAGGATATTTCACAAAGGATTTTAATATTCTAAGAGAGAAATCAAACTCCAGGGTGCAGAATTATATTACCTCTGAGGTTCCACACAATCCTGTAGTTTTCTGAATTATTTTGATTAATTATATCAGAATATTTGCCTAGTATAAATACACTTATAGAACAAGTTTGATGGAAAAGGGCCAATAATATTTTACAAGGTGGTTCACTTTAAGGGAGAGTACAAGTGGTGGTGGTGGGAGGGGATGCACAGCCAGACGACCACATAATGCAGATGTTGGCTGTCTCTCAACCTCTGGATTCTCCATCCACACATGCTGCATGTTTTATCTTTGTCGACCCTACCTGAGAATCCATTACTGCTAGTCTCCTCCCCAGTAATCTATAATCTAGTTGTAGTCCATTTGGGCTGCTATAACAAAATACTACAGACTATGTGTCTTATAAACAATAAAAATTTATTTTTTACAGTTCTGGGGGTGGAGAAGTCCAAGATCAAGGTGCCAGCATGATGGTGTTCTGGTGAGGGCCCTCTTCCTAGTTCATAGCAACTTCTTGCTATGTCTTCACATGGTTGAAAGTGGCTAGGGGGCTCTGTGGGGTCTCTTCTACAAGGGCATTAATGCCTCATGATATAGGTACCTCTCAAAGGCCCTACCTCCTAATACCATGACATTGGGCATTAGGATTTCAACATGTAAATTTGGTGGGGGGATATAAAAATTCAGACCATAGCATCCCAAAAGTCTTTTTGAGTTTTATAGTAAATTTTCTTGAGGGAAGCAGAAGAGGGTTTTACATTGTACCCTTCAACCAATCAATTGGACAACACTTAACATGCATTTGTGTTTTCTAATTGTCTTTTTTGGAGCTTTATTCTCTGGCCATTTCATTGTTCAGAACCCAAGCTTGGTAGCTATCTTTCCTTCTTTATCTCAGTTTTCCTTTTTCCCTCTCAGGAACATCTTCTCTCTAATATCCTTATACATAAGTATATTAACAATCCTTGGTCACTACATTTCCCCACACTGGAGCTTTGCCTATTAATGACTCATCAGAGTATTTTCTCCTAACACAAATAATGGCTCCCTAGCGGGCACCTGGATTGCTCAGTGGGTTAAGCCTCTGCCTTTGGCTCAGGTCATGATCTCAGGGTCCTGGGATCGAGTCCCACATCATGCTCTCTGCTCAGCGGGGAACCTGCTTCCACTCTCTCTGCCTGTCTCTCTGCCTACTTGTGATCTCTCTCTCTGTGTCAAATAAATAAATAAAATCTTAAAAAAAATAAAATAATGGCTCCCTAGCAAGTGTTTGGTGAATGATCTCTTGTATCCCTGCTGCATTAGTGTAAGGATGCTCTTGGGAAGCATATGAGAGGAGGACAGGATAAAAAAGTTGAGACAAGGTCAAGTGTAATTGCAGATGTGTCCATGCCCATTCTAACATGCCAAGAAGCATGTACATTTTTCATTAGCCCTACCAGACCCCCATGTACTCAGATATAAGTACTTATGGTAATTGAATGTCTTAATATTTTTGTGGTAAAATCTCTATTAGAAAGAGCAAAAGGCTCTTTCTAGAACTGAACTTTTTTTAGAACTGAATATACCTGGCCTCAAACCCCAGCTCCACCAAAAAAAGGAAAAGAAAAGAAAAAAAAGAATAATATACATGTCATCATGTAAGTATTAAAAGATGAAGTAAAGATGAAGTATAAAAATCACCTAGAACAATGTTTGGCCCTAAGTAGATGCCCCATAAATAGTGATTGTTGTTATTTTCACACTTGTAGAAAGAAGAAATAAGTTTTTCTCTACTGACAATTTTTTAAAATCTTTTTCCATCACTAGTAGAAAAGATATATCCCAAGACATTCATTAAATAAATTAAATTTCCAGTCTTCCTAGGTAAAATGACCATAGGACCTTTATTCCCTCAACTCAACATAATAATTAAGTCTTATTTTTAAAGGCTTTGACAGTTTCAATATGAGGACAGTGGAGCCATTCTTGCCATCAATCACCATCAAAAAATGATAAATGATTAATTCACAAGTTGTGGTTTTATAAAAATAACACCTAACAATGGAATTGAAATAATTTTCATATAACACTGTATGTGTCCTTCAACATTCATAACTGTCCCTTGAAGGAAGGGGAGTTCATGTGGTTATCTCCAACATGGGTAAGGAAACCAAGGCTCAGACAAATGGGTAAAGGCCTTTGGACTCTGAATTCTGGGTCTTTTTTTTCCATTGTAAAAACTTGATTAAATGAAATAATGGGTGTGAAAAGCTTCTTAAGTTATAAAGTATTGTGAAGATATAAGTAGTTATGATTCTTTTTTTTAAAGATTTTTATTTATTTATTTGACAGAGACCACAGTAGGCAGAGAGGCAGGCAGAGAGAGGGGGGAAGCAGGCTACATGCCATGCAGAGAGCCCCATGCAGGGCTCCACTCCAGGACCCTGGGATCATGACCTGAGCCCACTGAGCCACCCAGGTGCCCCTGGTAGTTATGATTCTATCTTAGGGTAGGTAATCTAATAAACCCTAGAACCCAAAACTTGCCATTTCTAGTTCAAACTAGAGCATTTAATTCCAACGCCAAAATTTTCAGAAGGTTGAGCTCTTCCCAAACTACATTTATCTTGATAATTATTCTAAATTAAGGATCTGCCTTTCTTCTAGGTCTTTGTAATGAGCAGGAGTGAGAAGAGCTCTGGCCTTCAAGACCTTCTCTGAAGGCTTTGGGGAAGTGGGTTATCCAAGACCAGGTCCTTGACAAGAATCAGCTGAAAGCTTTGTAAACAGAAATCACATCTAGCCCAAACTTCTGCTAGGGAATATGGAATTGGACACTGGAATCCTATGGATCACCAGGTCTTTTCTCCCTAATGCCTCCGGTTTGGAGTGGAATTTAAGAACCTTCTAATTCATGTTGCTGGTACCCTGCTGTGCTCCTTTCAAATATGTGATCCACGCATCTCCCTATATGTTCATTATTCTTCCAATACTCAGGTTGGCCCAATAGCTCTGTCTCCAGGGTTACAGTCACTAGGAACCACTGAGTATTAAGGCATTTCTGAAAGTAGCTTGCAAATTTATTTCACATCATTGTTTCAGTGAACTTTTATGAGTCTCCTGTTTCTGTAGAAGTCCTGGAAAATGCATGATGCCTGTTTTCCCTTTAGCTAAAAGTGTGCTCATATCATTTGTGGAAAGGATCTACATTATTTCTGAGTGGGTGTAATCAGAAGATAGAATGCCTTATAATCTTGGGGGGATATATTTACATATAGATTTTTAATAAAAATCTCCAGTACCTTTCCATCAATAGATATTTTGAATAATTCTCAATATCTTTCCTATTGACAAAATTGAGGGATCCAATTCAACTTAAAAAAAAAATCTGATGAAACCAACTTAAAGACATAAACGCTCAACATTGATATATGTCTGCCAACTTAAATTTAGTCTTAGCTTTAAAAATTCAAGAGTTTGGTATTTTTGTTTTTTGTTTTTAATTTATTTGACAGACAGAGATCACAAGTAGGCAGAGAGGCAGGCAGAGAGAGGGGGAAGGAGGCTCCCCATTGAGCAGAAAGCCTAATGCAGGACTTGATCCCAGGATGTTGGGATCATGACCTGAGCTGAAGGAAGAGGCTTTAACCCACTGAGCCACCCAGACACCCCTAAAAATTCAAGAGTTTTTAAAGCCCCCCCTTTTTTCCCTTTACTATCATGTAGCAAAGGGTGGTGAATGGGAAAAGTTTTCTTGAACTACTGACAGGACTGACTGAATTTTCTTCACGACAATCCCCAGTGGTGAACCAGGGGCTGTTGCTGTTTTTCCTCCCATGTCTGAGACACAAGAGTGGAAGAGAAAATGTCATTAGAGTCAAAAAGAGAGCCAGGTGCCATCACACTCCTAGCTCTGTATATCTATCCCTCACGCAGTTCACACAAGTTTAGAAACTACCTTTAAGTTTCAGGGAGAAAGAGATTTTTTAACTTCTGCATTATAAGAGGATTATAAGTAATAATGCTTGGTAACACTTACGAGCTGAATTGTGCCCCACCCCTGGAAATCTGATATGTTGAAGTCCTACCCCCCCGCAATATCTCAGAATGTGAGTATATTTGAAGAGGGACTTTAAAGAGAAAATTAAGTCATTAGAGTGAGCCTTCAGCTGATATGACAGGTGTCCTTTTAGGCGAGGAAATTAGGACACAGATGTACTGACATGGATGACCATATGAAGACATAAGGAGAAGGTGGCCATCTACAAGCCAAACAAGCCTCGGAGGAAATCAGCCCACGGACATTGGTCTAGGACTTCTAGCTTCCCAATTGTGAGAAAATAAATTTCTGTTTTTTAGGCCACCCAGTCTGTGGTATTTTGTTATGGCAACCCTAACACAGTAAACTAACACAGTAAAACTAAACACAGAGACAGACAGACATACATAAACACACACACACACACACACACACACACACACACACACACACACACACAGAGGTTACTTTAGAGTCCATAAGCAGAGTTCCCAGAATAGCAGGCCATTGATTCTATTATTACTCCTGGCATCTCTCCCACCAAAAGCTGAAAGGTGCTATTCTTTCTTATCCACCGGCCAAAGGGCTACAGAAGGAATGAAGATTAAAATGCTAGCTCTTACCATGTGATCTCAAGGAGATGACAAGCCCTTTGATCCTTTATCTTCTCCCCTACCTCCCTCCTGGGATGACAACGCACAGACTTGAGAGCTGTCTATCCCTATGATTATTATGAGGATTATATGAGTGTGTGTGTGTGTGTGTGTGTGTGTGTGTGTGTGTGTGAGAGAGAGAGAGAGAGATACCAGCTCAGGATACGTAGTAAGCCTTATGTAAATACTTGCCGTATTGTTATTTTCATCATCATAAGCTCTTGAAAGAATTTAATAAGGCAAAAATATGTAAACCATAGCCTTTGCAATATTACAGGTGTCCAATAAATGAAAGCTGATACACTGACAACATAGTTAAGAATACAAGCTTTTGAATCAGCGAATCTAGGTTAGAATTCTGGCTCTTCTTGTTTGTTCCCTCCCCCTCTCCTTCCCTCCCTCAAAGACTGCTTCTCTCATAGTCTTTCCATCTCAGTTAATGGTGACTCCACTCTTCGCATTTCTCAAGGTAAATGTCTTGTGATCCTTCTTAAAAAAAAAATATTTATTTGAGGTGGGAAGCAGAGAGGGAGAATGAGAGGGAGAAGCAGATTCCCTGCTGAGCAGAGAGCCCACAAGGCACTCGATCCCAGGACTCTAAGCTCATGACCCAAGCAGAAGGCAGACATCCAACAAAACGAGCCACCCAGGTGCCCACATGTCTTGTGATCCTTGATCATTCTTTCCCTTCAAGCCTCACAAACAATCTGCCATTAAATCCTGTTGGTTCAACCTTCAAAATATATCCAGAAGTGAAACAATTTTCACACCCCCTCCCCTGCGGCTAACATCATGGTCCAAAGCATCCTGAATAGTTCTATTTCTTCACTTTCTCCCCTTCAGTTTGTTCTGAACACAGCAGCAAGAATCCTTTAAAAACATCATTCTTCTGCTAAAAACCCTTCAAAGGCTCCTTAAGGTAATAACCAAACTTACTATAACCTGCCTGCTAGGCTTTACATAACTTGCATCCTCACCTGCCCCCACATTACCTATCTGACCTCATTTCCTACTTCTTTCCCCTTCTTCACTCCACTTGGGCAACACTGACCTCATTAGCTGCTTCTGAACAGCAGGAATGTCTCCTCTTAGATAACTCCATATTTCTCGTTTTCACCATCCTCAGGTTGCAGTTTCCCTGAGAACCCTATTTAAATTTATAATCTTCACCTACTGTCTAGATCATTCTTTTCATAGATTTATCATCTAAAACATTATTTTATTTTTAACCTTGTTAATTATTATTCTCCACTAGAGTATAAGTTCCTTGAGAGAAGGAACTATATCTTTTGTGTTAACTGCTGTGTTGTTAGTGTTGGAGACTCCCCAGCTGGTACATAATATGTGCTTAATAAACATGTTTAATGAATGAATTTTAAAAACCATCTTAAGTAATATACCAAGAAGATGAATAAATGAGTGTTTAGACAAGCTAGGAAAGATTAAGAGGCAGACAAGAGAAGAATCTTTGGAAATTTAAGAATCTTAAAAAACTCAGCATTGTGTTTTATTATTTTCATACATTCTGACATATGTCGGTAGTTCATAAACGCCAATAAATGCCAATGGGCTTTTATTTTATTTTTTATTTATTTATTTGACAGACAGAGATCACAAGTAGGCAGAGAGGCAGGCAGAGAGAGAGGAGGAAGCAGGCTCCCTGCTGAGCAGAGAGTCGGATGCGGGGCTCGATTCCAGGACCCTGGGATCATGACCTGAGCCGAAGGCAGAGGTTTTAATCGACTGAGCCACTCAGGCGCCCCTGCCAATGGGCTTTTATGAGTTATACTGGAATGTCAGTAATATAGAAGTTTTATGGTTCAACAAGATATTTACTTATCTTTCTCTGAGGAACTTCCTTCTGTTCTTATCATTTATAACACATATATGTATATCTATATCTATATATATATAGATAGATCCCTATATTTCACCTCACATATATAAATAGCAATAATTATAATAGAATCCATTTATTGGACATAGTATATTCAAGAAATACATTATCTTATTAGATAATTTCGAAAATGTTTAGTGTATTTCCCATTTCAGAAATGAATGGAAAATCTGGGATCCATATACATATTTGGAATCCATATTTAAGAGTAACTCCAGGGGTGCCTGGGTGAATCAGTGGGTTCAAGCCTCTGCCTTCGGCTCACGTCATGATCCCAGGGTCCTAGGATAGAGCCCCACATTGGGCTCTCTGCTCAGCAGGAAGCCTGCATCCCTTCTGCTCTCTCTGCCTGCCTCTCTGCCTACTTGTGATCTCTGTCTGTCAAATAAATAAATAAAATCTTAAAAAAAAAAAAGAGTAACTCCAAATCCTGGTTTTATCATTACTCTGATGTACCATCTAGTTAATTATAGTTATTCCCTTGGGGAATGTATAATGTGTTCATCGTTGTTTGAAATAAAATTCCTAGGAAATAATTTTTATAGCAAGTCTGTATTTAATAGAAAGCTTTGCATTTATTTTTTGGAAACTATTAACTCTTGCTTGCCTAATTTGGGTATAAGTCAATAAATAGGTAAGGGCCAACTGTGAGTCCGGTTTAAGACTGCTTCCCATAAGTGTTTCTACTTTCCCTTAACTGTTGAAAATTGATTACAAAATAATTTAATAAGACATAGGATTCCTGGGTACCTGGGTGGCTCAGTGAGTTAAGCCTCTGCCTTGGGCTCAGGTCATGATCTCAGGGTCCTGGGATGGAGGCCTACATCAGGCTCTCTGCTCAGCAGGGAGCCTGCTTCCCCCTCTCTCTCTGCCTACCTCTCTGCCTACTTGTGATCTCTCTCTCTGTGTGTCAAAAAAATAAATAAAATCTTAAAAAAAAAAAAGACATAGGATTTTATAGGCTTTGAGTAATCAAGAATTTGGCTGGTCTTTGTCCTTGGTTCCTGGAGTTGACCTTTAAACTCTTGGAATTTCTAAAGTAATACAAATTTCTTTGTTAATTATAGTGGGTCTATAGATAGTTTATGTTACCAGGTAACAGAGTGGGGACTGGCCCTGCCAGAAAGACCAATCACGTGATTGGAGGATTGGACATTTGATCCACATGATACCAGGCCAATCTTCAGGGAAGGTAGGAGGAGTGGATATTGAGTTCCAGTTTGGGGCCAGTGATTCAATCAGTCTTGCCTATACATTGGAACCCCAATAAAAACTCTGGACACTGAAGCTTGAGTGAGCTTCTTCAGTCGGTAATACTCTGCATGTGCCAGGAGGGTAATGTGTCCTGACTTCATGGGGAGATGACGCTGTGAGCTTCATGTTTGGGACTTTCTCACGCTTCTTGCTATGCAGTGCTCTCTTTGGTTGGTTGTGATTTATATCCTCTGTCTATAATAAAACTATAGTAGTAAGTATAACACCTTGTTGAGTTCCACAAGTCATATTAGTGAATTATTGACCTGAAGGGGCAGTGGAAACTCCCAAATCTGTAGCCAGCTGGTCAGAAGTGAATATAGGATGGGGACCTCTGAACCTGTGGCTGATACCAAAGTGAGAGCACTCTTGTGGAGGGCTGTGCCTTAATCTGTGAAGTCTGGCCCTACCCTGGGTAGTTAGTGTAAGAAGTCATTGTGTTTGCTTTCCCTACCTCTATCCAAATAGTTAAATCTCTTTTTGTAGAAGTAACTCCTGGCTAAATATTGATGCCTTTTAATGCAAGAAGGTACTTCTCCCTGTTAAGTGACAGACTCATTCACATGATTCATTTTGTGAGATAACGGAATTGTCATGGTCTTCTTGAGAAGATACAAAATGAGAGAGATTCAGTCATTTCTTAAATAGCAAAGGACTTTATTTTGAATCTTCAAGTGAATAAAATAAAAAGTCTGATAAGAGGAAATTTTAACTCATGATCATTTCCATAGGAGAGTGAGAAAATAGATTGCTATGGATCCATTGAGAAAGTAGAAAACTTATAAGATCTCTGTGTGTTTCTAAAATATATTTAAATTTAGTTTCTAAATAAATTTAAAATTTAGACGTTAACATGAAGAAACCATTCATGACCATTCCTAAATAGTGGTAAAATCTGAACACACAACTCTCTTAATCTGGAAGATTCTTTTGCATATATTTGATTAAATGTAACACATTTAATACATTGTGATTAAATGTATCTTTGAGAGCCTTAAACCAAAGAATCATATGTCTTCCTAATATTTTCTTTAAGGAGATTACAATGGAAACAACAATCCCATTATTCTTCATTCAATTATATCATTGACTGGTTACTTAGAAAGGGTGCTATTGCACACTTCTTTCTTCCTGCTCTTTGCATGGCAATGTCAGCGATTCTTAAATGTTACTATTTTATCTATATGACTTTATCAGACAAATCAAAAGGTATGCCTTTTTTATTGTTTGAAATCATTTTGGATTATGGGGTCTGGGTGACGGAGCCGTGACGCATATAACCCAGATGAATCCTTGAGGTATCTTAGTTCTGGATGGAGTTATGTTGGAAGAGTCTCAGTTCAACAGCCAAAGATAATTTTAAAAGCAGTTCATTTCTTATTGACAATTTAAAAAGATGCCATTCAAAAACTAGACTAGCACTTATCACCCCCCTCTTGCCCATTCCTCAATTTTCTTGCACACAGGAGGAGCCTCAGAACTTTTTACACATGTAAACCCCAAAGGGTCTAAAACACCTAGCCTCTAGCAGTCTTTTTCTCCTTCTCCTCCAGCCCCATAATCCTCTTCTTGATTTCTTAATAGTGAAGAGCTCCTACCCTGTTAGTGAAAACACTTCCACTTAAGAAAAATGAACAGAAGGGTTGGGGAATTTGAGTTTTCATGGTGCTTTATCAGATTGTTGTAGCAGGACTAAGCCTGAATCGACACACTGGTGTTCTTTTCTTCATATCTTATCTTTGGTGGAGGATAGAATAAGAACATCCTGTCCGTTCTAATGCACCCATTTTTATTGAAAAGTCCATATGAAGATATCTAATTTTCTAAATCACATTATGCTTAACGAGAACACGCAAGTGAACCAACAGATTTCTGATATAATGACAAATGCACTTCTAAAAGGAATTGTATATTTACAGAGGTTTTTATGACACGCTCAACTGATACATTGTCCCCATCACCAACAGGGGCACAGCTCAAAAAAAAAAAAAGAAGCAAAAAAATCCAAAAAACCCCAGAAAAGCCACTTTACTAGGCATGCTAGTGACATTATTTCTTCATAAATGTTGAAATAAGCATTTAGATGGCCAGCTGACTAGCTTGCATGCTGCTTGTTTTTGTTTAATTATTTTATGGGATGAAGCTATTAAATGAGAACATTTTGACAGGAAAATGTCGCTCAGTATGAAAGTAAATGCCTCAGGTTTACCTTTTTTATAAATACCACGGCATTTTATTCCAGCAGGGGAGATGGATGGCCCATTTCAAAATAGTTTCCCATTGTCGTTACTCCTTTAATTAGACTAGATGGAACTGGTATTCAACAATTGTAATGCTAGTGCATTGATTTAATTATCGTTGTTTGCTTTTTTATCCCACCCAAGTAAACCACCTCCTCACCCACTGTCAGCACAGTCTGTTTTTTCCTCCCAGGTGATAGAAAATTCTCTTCTTTTGTATTTCTGCCTGTTGCCCATTGCATTATTATTATAATAAAACTTAACTGGATTTCATCTCTCTGAAGCTTATGGTCAGAAGGTTTCTGTTTTATCTTCACTAACATTAACCTTTTTGTTAATTATTGGTTCATTACAAAGAAGACAGGCTTTGTTGGAGACTCCACACTTTGTGTGTTTTTTGGTTTTTTTTTTCTTTTTTCTTTTTCTTTTTTTTTTTTTTTTTGCTTATTTGTTTTTATATTCAGGGCACTTAATGGGAATTTTACTATCCTGGTGTTCTCAGTTACCTGGTGAATTAGCATGCAGTTTGTTTACTAAGAATTGCTGGTTATCTTCTGTAAATGCAGTCATTAGAATGTATTCTCTGCTACCTAATTGTGTGGAAATTGTACTCCTAGTTATTTTACAGTCTAAAGATTACATTTTAATGTCACTCGTAACATTGTTATTCTGTTTTGTCCCTTTTTAGGGGGTGAAATTACTAGATATAATCTGTTCTGCCACAAGGAAAAAGCTGTTCTAGAACTCTTGAGACAGCTGGTAAATGAACTTGTGAAATTTCAAAGGAATCCAAAATATCATTGTCATACAGTAGGACTGAGTAACACAAACATCCTCAAGGTCTAGGTCATGAGTCTGGGTTGCCCAGAATACAGAAAAGACCCATTTATCTGATATTCACAATCCCAGTACAGAAAATTTGATGTTATGTTTATATAGATATTTGTGTTTGAAAGAATCACCTTGAAGCAATTTGAGTATTTGGGGAAATAGCAAAGAAAGACTCAATTATTTTTTGTGAAAATTTTTAGGATTTTGTTTTATTATGTTCAAATTATTCAACTAATATATTTACATATATACATATAATATAACATGTTTTATATACTAATTCTTACATAATGATATGACTGTGTCTTTCAGTCACTTGGGACAAATTTGTTTGCTCTAATGAATATGTCTGTAATCTGGAGTCTGAAATCAATCTGTTCTACTGAATTTTACACTTTAGCAGATGGCATTTAGAGTGAGCTCCTGTTTATTATGTACTCATGCTATGAAAACTGTAACAATTAATCATTACTATTACTATGTATTTTAAGTTCTGATGAATACGAACTAAATTCATTAAAATAGTAGAGGTTTCATTGACCTTGTATTAATTGATTCTTAGAAGAAAAATTTCAGAGAGCTACAATATATATCCACATACATTGTTTCCTTTACTCTTACCACATGTAATCAGTCTCTAGCCTTTTTTGATGGCTAAATGATATTGTAAGCATTGATTTAATGAGCTCATACTATTCCCTCACAAGCAGCTAAAATAAGCTAGCTGTATAGAGGAGACCAACATCTTCAGATTTCTCTGTTCTGTTTGGCATGTTTTCAGGTTTCTTCTTTTAATGAGCTACCATGCTGGAATGACAAGAAGAGATTTTAAGTTTATATGTATTTATATGCACGTATGCGTATGTGTGTGTACCTCCATGTGTTTTAGGGGGAGGGTCGCAATATGATAAGTAGCTATTTTAAAAACATTTTTTTCTATTTAATCCTAAAACACAAGCACATTCTCAGAAATCTAATGAATAAGTGATAAATAGTGTGCCACTGCGGGAAAAAGTGGCTTCCTTATGAGGAACTGACATGTTAACCAGACCTAGGCAGCAAAATGTTAATTATTCATTTAACAGCTTTATCCTGAGTGGCAAAGAAGCATTTTTTGCTGAGCAGTTAGATGAATACAAAAAAGAAAGATTACCTATTCTGCTACATTTTGATCAAAATTTTAAAGATTAGCTGTATTTGATGAAACTGAACTTGATTAATTAAAAAAAAGATACCCATCTTCACCAGAAAAAAGTAATATCAACCACTTATCCTTAAAAATGAAAACTCTGGGGGGAGGAGTCAAGATGGCAGAGAAGTAGCAGGCTGAGACTACATCAGGTAGCAGGAGATCAGCTCGATAGCTTTTCTAAACATTGCAAACACCTACAAATCCGATGGGAGATCGAAGAAAAGAAGAACAGTAATTCTAGAAACAAAAAACCAACCACTTTCTGAAAGTTCATCTAAAATATATATCTTTCTTTCTTTTTTATATTTTTTCTTTCTTTATTTTATTATTTAAATTTTTTTCTTTTTTTTTCTGAACCTCTTTTTATCCCCTTTCTCCCCCACCCCCCACAATTTGGGGTCTCTTCTGATTTGGTTACAGCGCATTTCTCTGGGGTCTTTGCCACACTTTTAGTATTTTATTTGATCCTTCATATCCTCTTATTTGGACAAAATGACAAGGCAAACAAAAGAACAAGAGGCAGTACCAAAGGCTAGGGACCTAATCAACACAGACATTGGTAATATGTCAGATCAAGAGTTCAGAATGACGAATCTGAACATTCTAGCTGGGCTCAAAAAAGGCATGGAAGATATTAGAGAAACCCTCTCTGGAGAGATAAAAGCCCTTTCTGGAGAAATTAAAGAACTAAAATCTAACCAAGTTGAAATCAAAAAAGCTATTAATGAGGTGCAATCAAAAATGGAGGCTCTCACTGCTAGGATCAATGAGGCAGAAGAAAGAATTAGTGATATAGAAGAACAAATGACAGAGAATAAAGCTGAGCAAAAGAGGGACAAACAGCTACTGGACCATGAGGGGAGAATTCGAGAGATAAGTGACACCATAAGATGAAACAACATTAGAATAATTGGGATTCCAGAAGAAGAAGAAAGAGAGAGAGGAGCAGAAGGTCTATTGGAGGGAATTATTGGAGAGAATTTTCCTAATATGGCAAAAGGAACAAGCATCAAAATCCAGGAGGTGCAGAGAACCCTCCTCAAAGTCAACAAGAATAGGTCCACACCCCGTCACCTAATAGTAAAATTTACAAGTCTCAGTGACAAAGAGAAAATCCAGAAAGCAGCCCGGGAAAAGAAGTCTGTAACATACAATGGTAAAAATATTAGATTGGCAGCAGACTTATCCACAGAGACCTGGCAGGCCAGAAAGAGCTGACATGATATATTCAGAGCACTAAATGAAAAAAACATGCAGCCAAGAATACTCTATCCAGCTAGGCTATCATTGAAAATGGAAGGAGAGATAAAAAGCTTCCAGGACAAACAAAAACTGAAAGAATTTGCAAACACCAAACCAGCTCTACAGGAAATATTGAAAGGGGTCCTCTAAGCAAAGAGAGAGCCTAAAAGTAGTATATCAGAAAGGTACAGAAACAATATACAGTAACAGTCACCTTACAGGCTAATAATGGCACTAAATTCATATCTCTCAATAGTTACCCTGAATGTTAATGGGCTAAATGCCCCAATCAAAAGACACAGGGTATCAGAATGAATAAAAAAACAAAACCCATCAATATGTTGCCTACAAGAAACTCATTTTAGACATGAAGACACCTCCAGATTTAAAGTGAGGGGGTGGAAAACCATCAGAAGAAAGCTGGGGTGGCAATTCTTATATCAGATCAATTAGACTTTCAGCCAAAGACTATAATAAGAGATGAGGAAGGACACTATATCCTACTCAAAGGGTCTGTCCAACAAGAAGCTCTAACAATTTTAAATATCTATGCCCCTAACATGGGAGCAGCCTACTATATAAACCAATTAATAACAAAATCAAAGAAACACATCAATAATAATACAATAATAGTAGGGGACTTTAACACTCCCCTCACTGAAATGGACAGATCATCCAAGCAAAAGATCAACAAGGAAATAAAGGCCTTAAATGACACACTGGACCAGATGGACATCACAGATATATTCAGAACATTTCATCCCAAAGCAACAGAATACACATTCTTCTCTACTGCACATGGAACCTTCTCCAGAATAGATCACATCCTGGGTCACAAATCAGGTCTCAACCAGTATCAAAAGACTGGGATCATTCCCTGCATCTTTTCAGACCACAATGCTCTGAAGCTAGAACTCAATCACAAGAGGAAAGCTGGAAAGAACCCAAATACATGGAGACAAAACAGCATCCTTCGAAAGAATGAATGGGTCAACCAGGAAATTAAAGAAGAATTGAAAAAATTCATGGAAACGAATGATAATGAAAATACAACGGTTCAAAATCTGTGGGACACAGCAAAGGCAGTCCTGAGAGGAAAATATATAGCGGTACAAGCATTTCTCAAGAAACAAGAAAGGTCTCAAGTATACAACCTAACCCTACACGTAAAGGAGCTGGAGAAAGAACAAGAAAGAAACCCTAAGCCCAGCAGGAGAAGAGAAATCATAAAGATCAGAGCAGAAATCAATGATATAGAAACCAAAAAAACAATAGAAAAAATCAATGAAACTAGGAGCTGGTTCTTTGAAAAAATCAATAAGATTGATAAACCCCTGGCCAGACTTATCAAAAAGAAAAGAGAAAGGACCCAAATAAATGAAATCATGAATGAAAGAGGAGAGATCACAACTAACACCAAAGAAATACAGACAATTATAAGAACATACTATGAGCAACTCTACGCCAACAAATTTGACAATCTGGAAGAAATGGATGCATTCCTAGAGACATATAAACTACCACAACTGAACCAAGAAGAAAGAGAAAACCTGAACAGGCCCATAACCAGTAAGGAGATTGAAACAGTCATCCAAAATCTCCAAACAAACAAAAGCCCAAGGCCAGACGGCTTCCCAGGGGAATTCTACCAAACATTTAAAGAAGAACTAATTTCTATTCTCCTGAAACTCTTCCAAAAAATATAAATGGAAGGAAAACTTCCAAACTCATTTTATGAGGCCAACATCACCTTGATCCCCAAACCAGACAAGGATCCCGCCAAAAAAGAGAACTACAGACCAATATCCTTGATGAACACAGATGCAAAAATTCTCACCAAAATACTAGCCAATAGGATTCAACAGTATATTAAAAGGATTATTCACCATGATCAAGTGGGATTTATTCCAGGGCTGCAGGGTTGGTTCAACATCCACAAATCAATCAAAGTGATAGAACACATTAATAAAAGAAAGAACAAGAACCATATGATACTCTCAATAGATGCTGAAAAAGCATTTGACAAAGTACAGCATCCCTTCCTGATCAACATTCTTCAAAGTGTAGGGATAGAGGGCACATACCTCAATATTATCAAAGTCAGCTATGAAAAACCCACCGCAAATATCATTCTCAATGGAGAAAAACTGAAAGCTTTTCCGCTAAGGTCAGGAACACGGCAGGGATGTCCATTATCACCATTGCTATTCAACATAGTACTAGAAGTCCTAGCCTCAGCAATCAGACAACAAAAAGAAATTAAAGGCATCCAGATCGGCAAAGAAGAAGTCAAACTATCACTCTTCGCAGATGATATGATACTATATGTGGAAAACCCAAAAGACTCCACTCCAAAACTGCTAGAATTTATACAGGAATTCAGTAAAGCGTCAGGATATAAAATCAATGCACAGAAATCAGTTGCTTTTCTGTACACCAACAACAAGACAGAAGAAAGAGAAATTAAGGAATCAATCCCATTTACAATTGCACCCAAAACGATAAGATACCTAGGAATAAACCTAACCAAAGAGGCAAAGAATCTGTACTCAGAAAACTATAAAGTACTCATGAAAGAAATTGAGGAAGACACAAAGAAATGGAAAAATGTTCCATGCTCCTAGATTGGAAGAATAAATATTGTGAAAATGTCCATGCTACCTAAAGCATTCTACACATTTAATGCAATTCCTATCAAAATCCCATCCATTTTTTTTCAAAGAAATGGAACAAATAATCCTCAAATTTATATGGAACCAGAAAAGACCTCGAATAGCCAAAGGAATATTGAAAAAGAAAGCCAAAGTTGGTGGCATCACCCTTCCAGACTTCAAGCTCTATTACAAAGCTGTCATCATCAAGACAGCATGGTACTGGCACAAAAAAGACATATAGATCAATGGAACAGAATAGAGAGCCCAGAAATAGACCCTCACCTCTGTGGTCAACTAATCTTTGACAAAGCAGGAAAGAATGTCCAATGGAAAAAAGACAGCCTCTTCAATAAATGGTGCTGGGAAAATTGGACAGCTACATGCAGAAAAATGAAATTGGACCACTTCCTTACACCACACACGAAAATAGACTCAAAATGGATGAAGGACCTCAATGTGAGAAAGGAATCCATCAAAATCCTTAAGGAGAACGCAGGCAGCAACCTTCGACCTCAGCCGCAGCAACGTCTTCCTAGGAACATCGGCAAAGGCAAGGGAAGCAAGGGCAAAAATGCACTATTGGGATTTCATCAAGATCAAAAGCTTTTCCCAGCAAAGGAAACAGTTAACAAAACCAAAAGACAACTGACAGAATGGGAGAAGATATTTGCAAACAACACATCAGATAAAGGGCTAGTATCCAAAATCTATAAGGAACTTAGCAAACTCAACACCCAAAGAACAAACAATCCAGTCAAGAAATGGGCAGAGGACATGAACAGACATTTCTGCAAAGAAAACTTCCAGATGGCCAACAGACACATGAAAAAGTGCTCCACGTCACTCGGCATCAGGGAAATACAAATTAAAACCACAATGCGATATCACCTCACACCAGTCAGAATGGCTAAAATTAACAAGTCAGGAAATGACAGATGCTGGCGAGGATGCGGAGAAAGGGGAACCCTCCTCCACTGTTGGTGGGAATGCAAGCTGGTGCAACCACTCTGGAAAACAGCATGGAGGTTCCTCAAAATGTTGAAAATAGAACTACCCTATGACCCAGCAATTGCACTACTGGGTATTTACCCTAAAGATACAAACATAGTGATCCTAAGGGGCACATGTACCTGAATGTTTATAGCAGCAATGTCTACAAAAGCCAAACTATGGAAAAAACCTAGGATAAAGAAGATGTGGTATATATACACAATGGAATATTATGCAGCCATCAAAAGAAATGAAATCTTGCCATTTGCAACGACATGGATGGAACTAGAGGGTTTCATGCTTAGTGAAATAAGTCAATCAGAGAAAGACAACTATCATATGATCTCCCTGATATGAGGACGTGGAGATGCAACATGGGGCATTAGGGGGATAGGAGAAGAATAAATGAAACAAGATGAGATTGGGAGGGAGACAAACCATAAGTGACTCTTGATCTCACAAAACAAACTGGGGGTTGCTGGGGGGAGGTGGGATTGGGAGAGGGGGAGGGGTTTATGGACATTGGGGAGGGTATGTGCTATCGTGAGTGCTGTGAAGTGTGTAAACCTGGTGATTCACAGACCTGTACCCCTGGGGATAAAAATACATTATATGTTTATTAAAAAAAAAATAAAGAAAGGATGAATACCCAACTTTTGTAATAACATGGATGGGACTGGAAGTGATTATGCTGAGTGAAATAAGTCAAGGTATCATATGATTTCACTTATTTGTGGAGCATAACAAATGACATGGAGGACATTGGGAGATGGAGAGGAGAAGGAAGTTGAGGGAAACTGGAAGGGGAGGCGAACCATAAGAGACG